>NW_027037505.1:7500-20013 GCF_034236695.1 Oncorhynchus nerka
CCCCCCTCCCTCCTCTAGATCTTCAACCTAATGAAATTTGAGCTATACCTCCCTCCCCTCCCTCTCTAGATCTTCAACCTGATGAAGTTTGACAGCTATACTCCCCCTCCCTCCCCCTCCTTCTAGATCTTCAACCTGATGAAGTTTGACAGCTATACTCTCCTCCTCCCTTCAACCCCTATACTCCCTCCTCCTCCCCCTCCTCTCTAGATCTTCAACCTGATGAAGTTTGACAGCTATACTCCCCTCCCTCCCCCCCCTCCCTCTCTAGATCTTCAACCTGATGAAGTTTGACAGCTATACTCTCCCCTCCCTCCCCCTCCCTCTCTAGATCTTCAACCTGATGAAGTTTGACAGCTATACTCCCTCTAGATCTCAACCCCTCCCTCCTCCTCCCTCCCTCTCTAGATCTTCAACCTGATGAAGTTTGACAGCTATACCCCCCCTCCCTCCTCCCCCTCCTAGATCTTCAACCTGATGCAATTTGACAGCTATACTCCCCCCCCCCCCCCTCCTCTAGATCTTCTTCAACCTAGATCTTCAACCTGATGAAGTTTGACAGCTATACTCTCCCCCCTCCCTCCCTCCTCTCTAGATCTTCAACCTGATGAAGTTTGACAGCTATACTCTCCCCCTCCCTGACCTCCCCCAGATCTTATGTCCTCCCCCCCCTCCCCTCCCTCCTCCTCCCTCCCTCTCTAGATCTTCAACCTGGAAATTTGACAGCTCTCCCCCCTCCTCCTCCCTCCCTCCTCTAGATCTTCAACCTGATGAAGCTTGGGAGCTATACTCTCCCCTCCCCCCCTCCCTCTCTAGATCTTCAATGAACCACACAATGAAATTTGACACATACCCCCTCCTCCTACCTCTCTAGATCTTCAACACAGCTATACCTAGGTCAGTTTGACAGCTATACTCCTCCCCCTCCCTCCCCTCCTCCTAGATCTTCAACCTGATGAAGTTTGAAGCTATATTCCCTCCCCCTCTCTAGATCTTCAACCTGATGAAGTTTGACACAGAGCATGAACACCCTCCTCCCCCTCCTCCACTAGATCTTCAACACAGAGCATGAACACACACACACACTCTCCCTCCCCCTCCTCTCTAGATCTTCAACCTGATGAAGTTTGACAGTTACACAGACACAACCATGAGCATGACACACTCCCCCCTCCCTCCCTCCCTCTCTAGATCTTCAACCTGATGAAGTTTGACAGCATACTCACTAGATCTTCAACCTAGAGCATAGCTCCCCTCCTCCCACTCTAGACTTCAACCTGATGGTTTGACAGAGCTGATGAAGTTTGACAGCATACACCCACTCCCTCCATGAACACCCTCACTAGATCTTCAACCTGACAATTTGACAGCTATATTCCCCCTCCCTCCCCTCCTCTCTAGATCTTCAACCTGATGAAGTTTGACAGTATACCTCCCTCCTCCCTCCCTCCTCTGCTGTTCAACCTGATGACGCCTGACAGTTACTTCCTTCCCTCCCCTCCCCTCTAGATCTTCAACTGATGGACAGCTATACTCTCCCCCTCCCTCCCTCCCTCCTCCCTCTTAGATCTTCAACCTGATGTGTTTGAAGCTATACGCTTCCTGAAGTCCCTCCTGTATCAGGAATATGAGCGGAGGTGGAGGGGAGGCCTCTACCAGACCCCTACCACATACCCAGCTCTCCTACCTCCAAACACAGTACCGGGTCAGATAGATCCACACCCAAGAAGGAACACACACACACACAGGTATGAAATACACATGAACACACACACACACACACACAGAGCATGAACACACACTTTGAGCATACACACACACAGATCATGAACACACACACACAGAGCATGAAACACACACACAGAGCATGACAACACACACACACACACACACAGAGCATGAACACACACACACACACATACACACACACGGAGCATGAACACACACACACTCACATAGAGCATGAAATAGAAACCCTGCTTTACGGAGCTGAGAAACACACACACACATGGAGCATGAAACACACATCACACACACACTACACATAGAGCATGAACACAATTATGAGCATGAACACACACACACACGGATCATGAAAACACACACAGAATATGTCAAACATACACACAGAGTTCTATGACAACACACACTTTAGAGAATCATGAACACACACACACACGGAGCATGAAACACACACACACGGAGAATCATGGTTCTAAGGTCATCAGAAACACGTTTATAAAAGCAGACTAATGGTTCTAGACTGGTGGAAAACCCAATGAATATGTCAAGAACGGGGTTTATGGTTCTATGGTGAAACCCTTTAGGAGAATCATGGTTCTATGATGAAACCCTTTAGGAGAATCATGGTTCTATGATGAAACCCTTTAGGAGAATTATGGTTCTATGATGAAACCTTTAGGAGAATCATGGTTCTATGATGAAACCCTTTAGGAGAATCATGGTTCTATGATGAAACCTTTATAAAAGGAGAATCATGGTTCTATGATGAAACCTTTTAGGAGAATTATGGTTCTATGATGAAACCTTAGGAGAATTATGGTTCTATGATGAAACCCTTTAGAGAATTATGGTTCTAAGGATGAAACCTTTAGGAGAATCATGGTTCTATGATGAAACCCTTTATAAAAAGGAGAATCATGGTTCTATGATGAAACCCTTTATAAAAGGAGAATCACGGTTCTATGATGAAACCCTTTAGGAGAATCATGGTTCTATGGTGAAACCCTTTATAGGAGAATCATGGTTTCTATGATGAAACCCTTTAGGAGAATCATGGTTCTATGATGAAACCCTTTTTAGGAGAATCATGGTTCTAAGCGATGAAACCTTTAGGAGAATCATGGTTCTATGATGAAACCCTTTTAGGAGAATCACGGTTCTATGATGAAAACCTTTGAGGAGAATCATATTCCCATGGTGAAACCCTTTATAAAAGGAGAATCACGGTTCTATGATGAAACCCTTAGGAGAATCATGGTTCTATGATGAAACCTTTATAAAGGAGAATTTGTTCTATGATGAAACCTTTAGGAGAATCATGGTTCTATGATGAAACCTTTATAAAAGGAGAATCACGGTTCTATGATGAAACCCTTTATAAAAGGAGAATCATGGTTCTATGATGAAACCCTTTAGGAGAATCATGGTTCTATGATGAAACCCCTTTATAAGGAGAATCATGGTTCTATGATGAAGCCCTTTAGGAGAATCTAAAGGTTTAATGATGAAACCTTTAGGAGAATCACGGTTCTATGATGAAACCCTTTATAAAAGGAGAATCACGGTTCTATGATGAAACCCTTTAGGAGAATCATGGTTCTATGATGAAACCCTTATAAAAGGAGAATCATGGTTCTATGATGAAACCCTTTAGTGAGAATCATGGTTCTATGATGAAACCCTTTAGGAGAATCATGGTTCTATGATGAAACCCTTTAGGAGAATCATGGTTCTATGATGAAACCCTTTAGGAGAATCATGGTTCTATGATGAAACCCTTTAGGAGAATCATGGTTCTATGGTGAAACCCTTTAGGAGAATCATGGTTCTATGATGAAACACTTTATAAAAGGAGAATCACGGTTCTATGATGAAACCCTTTAGGAGAATCATGGTTCTATGATGAAACCCTTTAGGAGAATCATGGTTCTATGATGAAACCCTTTAGGAGAATCATGGTTCTATGATGAAACCCTTTAGGAGAATCATGGTTCTATGGTGAAACCCTTTAGGAGAATCATGGTTCTATGATGAAACACTTTATAAAAGGAGAATCACGGTTCTATGATGAAACCCTTTAGGAGAATCATGGTTCTATGATGAAACCCTTTAGGAGAATCATGGTTCTATGGTGAAACCCTTTAGGAGAATCATGGTTCTATGATGAAACCCTTTATAAAAGGAGAATCACGGTTCTATGATGAAACCCTTTAGGAGAATCATGGTTCTATGATGAAACCCTTTAGGAGAATCATGGTTCTATGATGAAACCCTTTAGGAGAATCATGGTTCTATGATGAAACACTTTAGGAGAATCACGGTTCTATGATGAAATGGATCATGGGAAATCATGAAGAAAAAAACATCCGTAAACTTCTGATTTCAAACTCGTTGTTTTAACAATGTAAGTTCAGAACCAGTTGCTGCTATCATACCTGTCACATTTTGTTTGTGGAAATCTATCTATCTATCTATCTATCTATCTATCTATCTATCTATCTATCTATCTATCTATCTATCTATCTATCTATCTATCTATCTATCTATCTATCTATCTATCTATCTATCTACCCATCTATCCATCCATCCATCCATCCATCCATCCATCCATCCATCCGCTCTGTTTCTCTTTTCAGGAGGACAAGAAGACTAAGTCGGGCCGGTCTCTGAACGAAGAGAGAGAGAGGGATGAGTGCGGAGGAGATAAGAAGAAAGGCATGTTCTTTTCGTGGTCACGGAACCGGAGCTTCGGGAAAGGCCCCAAGAAACGGGATCTGGCAGACATCAACTACAGTGAGTGGTTTTAAGAGAAGAGTTGTGGAGGTTTCTGGAATTTGGGAATGTGATTCTGTGTTTGCGGTTAGTGAGCGAGTGGTCTGGGAAAATGGGAATGTTTGGATGTTTTGGGAATTTTAGAAACTGTTAGTAGAATCGTGAAGACAATGTCTGAGGTACGCTTCATTTACAAAAGTATGTGGACACCCCTTCAAATGAGTGGATTGGGCTATTTCAGCCACACCCGTTGCTGACAGGTGTATAAAATCGAGCACACAGCCCATGCAATCTCCATAGACAAACATTGTCAGTAGAATGGCCTTACTGAAGAGCTCAGTGACTTTCAACGTGGCGACTGTCATTGGATGCCACCTTTCAGTTCGTCAAATTTCGGCCCTACTAGAGCTGCCCCCGGTCAACTGTAAGTGCTGTAATTGTGAAGTGGAAACGTCTAGGAGCAACAACGGCTCAGCCGCGAAGTGGTAGACCACACGAGCTCACAGAACGGGATCGCCGAGGTGCTGAAGCACGTAGATAGTAAATATCATCTGTCCTCGGTTGCAACACTCACTACCGAGTTCCAAACTGCTCTGGATGCAACGTCAGCATAATAACTGTCCGTCGGGAGCTTCATGAAACGGGTTTCCATGGCAGAGCAGCCGCACACAAGCCTAAGATCACCATGTGCAATGCCAAGCGTCGGCTGGAGGGGTGTAAAGCTTGTTCGCTGTTGGACTCAGGAGCAGTGGAAACGCTGTTCTCTGGAGCGATGAATCACACTTCACCATCTGGCAGTCCAACGGACGAATCTGGGCTTAACGGATGCTAGGAGAACGCTACCTGCTCGAATGCATAGTGCCAACTGTAAAGTTTGGTGGAGGAGGAACAGTGGTCTCGGTCTCTTTTTTCGTGGTTTGGGCCCTTTAGTTCCAGTGAAGGGAAATCTTAACTCTACAGCATAACAATGACATTCTAGATGATTCTGTGCTTCCACCTGTGTGTTAACAGTTTAGGGAAGGCCCTTACCTGTTTCAGTATGACAGCGAGGTCCATACATAAATGGTTTGTCGAGATCGGTGTGGAAGAACTTGACTGACCTACACAGAGCCCTGACCTCAACCCACAAAGCACAAAATTGATTTCATTGTCCTTTATTTTTATTTTTTATGAACTACACAAAATAGATGTCAAAGTGGGAGAAGAAATCAGATTTTCTGTTTTATGAAACATAAATATATCTTGATTCGATAAGTATTCAGCCACCCTGAGTCAATACATGTTAGAATTACATGGGTGTCTTAGAGTCTCTGGGTGTCTCAGAGTCTCTGGGTGTCTCAGAGTCTCTGGGTGTCTCTGGGTGTCTCAGAGTCTCTGGGTGTCTTAGAGTCTCTGGGTGTCTCAGAGTCCCTGGGTGTCTCAGAGTCCCTAGGTGTCTCAGAGTCTCTGGGTGTCTCAGAGTCTCTGGGTGTCTCTGGGTGTCTCAGAGTCCCTGGGTGTCTCAGAGTCCCTGGGTGTCTCAGAGTCCCTGGGTGTCTCAGAGTCTCTGGGTGTCTCAGAGTCTCTGGGTGTCTCTGGGTGTCTCAGAGTCTCTGGGTGTCTCAGAGTCCCTGGGTGTCTCAGAGTCCCTGGGTGTCTCAGAGTCCCTGGGTGTCTCAGAGTCTCTGGGTGTCTCAGAGTCTCTGGGTGTCTCAGAGTCTCTAGGTGTCTCAGAGTCTCTAGGTGTCTCAGAGTCCCTGGGTGTCTCAGAGTCCCTGGGTGTCTCAGAGTCCTGGGTGTCTCAGAGTCCCTGGGTGTCTCCAAGTCTCTGGGTGTCTCAGAGTCCCTGGGTGTCTCAGAGGGGGTCCCTGGGTGTCTCAGAGTCTCCTGGGTGTCTCAGAGTCCCAGGATGTCTTAGAGTCCTAGGTGTCTCAGAGTCCCTATGTCCCTCAGAGTCTCTGGGTGTCTCAGAGTCCCTAGTGTCTCTGGGTGTCTCAGAGTCTCTGGGTGCCTTCAGAGTCTCTGGTGTCTCAGAGTCCCTGGGTGTCTCAGAGTCTCTGGGTGTCTCAGAGTCTCTGGGTGTCTTAGAGTCCCTGGGTGTCTCAGAGTCCCTATGTGTCTCAGAGTCTCTGGGTGTCTCAGAGTCCCTGGGTGTCTCAGAGTCTCTGGGTGTCTCAGAGTCCCTGGGTGTCTCAAGAAGTCCTAGGTGTCCTCAGAGTCTCTGGGTGTCTCAGGGTGTCTCAGAGTCTCTGGGTGTCTCAGAGTCCCTAGGTGTCTCAGGGTGTCTCAGAGTCTCTGGGTGTCTCAGAGTCCCTGGGTGTCTCAGAGTCCCTGGTGTCTCCAGAGTCCCTGGGTGTCTCTAGGTGTCTCAGAGTCCTGGGTGTCTCAGGGTGTCTCAGAGTCCCTGGGTGTCTCAGAGTAGGTGTCTCAGAGTCCCTGGGTGTCTCAGAGTCCCTGGGTGTCTCAGAGTCTCTGGGTGTCTCCCTGGGTGTCTCAGAGTCCTGGGTGTCTCAGAGTCCCAGGTGTCTCAGGGTGTCTCAGAGTCCTGGGTGTCTCAGAGTCCCTGGGTGTCTCAGGGTGTCTCTCAGAGTCCTGGGTGTCTCAGAGTCCCTGGGTGTCTCAGAGTCTCTGGGTGTCTCAGTCCTGGGTGTCCCTGGGTGTCTCAGAGTCCCTGGGTGTCTCAGAGTCCCTGGGTGTCTCAGAGTCCCTGGGTGTCTCAGAGTCCCTGGGTGTCTCTGGGTGTCTCAGAGTCCCTGGGTGTCTCTGGGTGTCTCAGAGTCCCTGGGTGTCTCTGGGTGTCTCAGAGTCCCTGGGTGTCTCTGGGTGTCTCAGAGTCCCTGGGTGTCTCTGGGTGTCTCAAACTGTCCCTGGGTGTCTCTCAGGGTGTCTTGAGTCCTCCAGGTGTCTCTAGGTGTCTCCAGAGTCCTGGGTGTCTCTAGGTGTCTCCCAGAGTCCCTGTACAATATTTTCACATTATTATTATTTAAATTAAGTCAAAACTGTAACTTCTACCACTCAGGAACATTCAATGTTGTCTTGTAACCAACTCAGTATATTTGGTTTGAGTTTTAGGTTGTTGTCCGGTTGAAAGGTGAATGTGTCTCCCAGGAAAGCAGACTGAAGCAGGTTTTCTTCTAGGAGTTTTGCCTGTGTCCATCCATCTGGTTTACCCATCTACCAATAGGAAAACCTCCCTGGTCTTTTGCCTGTGTTCATCTCTATACATCATGATGGAGTGTATAGACCAGTAACAATACATCATGATGGAGTGTATAGACCAGTAACAATACATCATGATGGAGTGTATAGACCAGTAACAATACATCATGATAGAGTGTATAGACCAGTAACAATACATCATGATGGAGTGTAGAGACCAGTAACAATACATCATGATAGAGTGTATAGACCAGTAACAATACATCATGATGGAGTGTATAGACCAGTAACAATACATCATGATGGAGTGTATAGACCAGTAACAATACATCGATGGAGTGTATAGACCAGTAACAATACATCATGATGGAGTGTATAGCCAGTAACAATACATCATGATGGAGTGTATAGACCAGTAACAATACATCATGATGGAGTGTATAGACCAGTAACAATACATCATGATGGAGTGTATAGACCAGTAACAATACATCATGATGGAGTGTATAGACCAGTAACAATACATCATGATGGAGTGTATAGACCAGTAACAATACATCATGATGGAGTGTAAAGACCAGTAACAATACATCATGATGGAGCTATAGACCAGTAACAATACATCATGATGGAGTGTATAGACCAGTAACAATACATCATGATGGAGTGTATAGACCAGTAACAATACATCATGATGGAGTCTATAGACCAGTAACAATACATCATGATGGAGTCTATAGACCACAGTAACAATACATCATGATGAGTGTATAGACCAGTAAACAATACATCATGATGGAGTGTATAGACTCAGTAACAATACATCATGATGGAGTGTATAGACCAGTAACAATACATCATGATGGAGTGTATAGACCAGTAACAATACATCATGATGGAGTGTATAGACCAGTAACAATACATCATGATGGAGTCTATAGACCAGTAACAATACATCATGATGGAGTGTATAGACCAGTATCATGATGGGAGTGTATAGAATTGTAACAATACATCATGATGGAGTGTATAGACCAGTAACAATACATCATGATGGAGTGTATAGACCAGTAACAATACATCATGATGGAGTGTATAGACCAGTAACAATACATCATGATGAGTCTATAGGACCAGTAACAATACATCATGATGGTGTATAGACCAGTAACAATACATCATGATGGAGTGTATAGACCAGTAACAATACATCATGATGGAGTGTATAGACCAGTAACAATACATCATGATGGAGTCTATAGACCAGTAACAATACATCATGAGAGTGTATGAAGACCAGTAACAATACATCATGATGGAGTGTATAACCAGTAACAATACATCATGATGGAGTGCTTAAGACCAGTAACAATACATCATGATGGAGTCTATATAGACCAGTAATCTCAATACATCATGATGGAGTCTATAGACCAGTAACAATACATCATGATGGAGTGTATAGACTAGTAACAATACATCATGATGGAGTGTATAGACTAGTAACAATAAGATGATGGAGTGTATAAGACCAGTACGGCAAACATCAAGATGATGATAGGCAAATCAACATCATGATAAGTGTATAGACCAGTAACAAACACTTATGATGGATGTATAGACGGCAAACAGAGATCATGATGAGTGTAGAGACCAGTAACAATACATCATGATGGAGTGTATGAGATTTGGCAACACATCATGAGATTTGGCAACAATAAGATCGGGACGGCAAACAGACGGCAGACATAGACCAGTAACAATACATCATGATGGAGTGTATAGACCAGTAACAATACATCATGATGGAGTGTATAGACCAGTAACAATACATCATGATGGAGTGTATAGACCAGTAACAATACATCATGATGGAGTGTATAGACCAGTAACAATACATCATGATGGAGTGTATAGACCAGTAACAATACATCATGATGGAGTGTATAGACCAGTAACAATACATCATGATGGAGTGTATAGACCAGTAACAATACATCATGATGGAGTGTATAGACCAGTAACAATACATCATGATGGAGTGTATAGACCAGTAACAATACATCATGATGGAGTGTATAGACCAGTAACAATACATCATGATGGAGTGTATAGACCAGTAACAATACATCATGATGGAGTGTATAGACCAGTAACAATACATCATGATGGAGTGTATAGACCAGTAACAATACATCATGATGGAGTCTATAGACCAGTAACAATACATCATGATGGAGTGTATAGACCAGTAACAATACATCATGATGGAGTGTATAGACCAGTAACAATACATCATGATGGAGTGTATAGACCAGTAACAATACATCATGATGGAGTGTATAGACCAGTAACAATACATCATGATGGAGTGTATAGACCAGTAACAATACATCATGATGGAGTGTATAGACCAGTAACAATACATCATGATGGAGTGTATAGACCAGTAACAATACATCATGATGGAGTGTATAGACCAGTAACAATACATCATGATGGAGTGTATAGACCAGTAACAATACATCATGATGGAGTGTATAGACCAGTAACAATACATCATGATGGAGTGTATAGACCAGTAACAATACATCATGATGGAGTGTATAGACCAGTAACAATACATCATGATGGAGTCTATAGACCAGTAACAATACATCATGATGGAGTGTATAGACCAGTAACAATACATCATGATGGAGTGTATAGACCAGTAACAATACATCATGATGGAGTGTATAGACCAGTAACAATACATCATGATGGAGTGTATAGACCAGTAACAATACATCATGATGGAGTGTATAGACCAGTAACAATACATCATGATGGAGTGTATAGACCAGTAACAATACATCATGATGGAGTGTATAGACCAGTAACAATACATCTCCTCTCAATACATCATGATGGAGTGTATAGACCAGTAACAATACATCATGATGGAGTGTATAGACCAGTAACAATACATCATGATGGAGTGTATAGACCAGTAACAATACATCATGATGGAGTGTATAGACCAGTAACAATACATCATGATGGAGTGTATAGACCAGTAACAATACATCATGATGGAGTGTATAGACCAGTAACAATACATCATGATGGAGTGTATAGACCAGTAACAATACATCATGATGGAGTGTATAGACCAGTAACAATACATCATGATGGAGTGTATAGACCAGTAACAATACATCTCCTCTCAATACATCATGATGGAGTCTATAGACCAGTAACAATACATGCGATGACGGCACTGAGAGACGGCAAATCTAAGATCATGAGACGGCACATATGACGGCAACACATCATCAGATTTGCAAATCAAGATCATGGAGACGGCAAACAAGACGAGACGGCAATTATGGAGATTTGCAATCACAAGAGGAGATGGCAAACAATATGACGAGGAGATTTGCAAATCACAAGATGGCAAACAACAAGACTATGAGACGGCAACAGACGGCAAATCACAAGATCATGATGACTTGCAACACCATCATGATAAGACGGCAATATGGACGGCAAATCAATAAGATCATGATGACGGCAACAATAAGACGAGGAGACGGCAACAAGATCATGATGACGGCAACCACAAGATCGAGAGACGGCAATATCAAGATCATGATATGGCAAACGTCAAGATCATGAGATTTACAATTATGAAGACGGCAAACAATACAAGACGGCAACGTATAGACCAGTAACAATACATCATGATGGCGGTAGACGGCAAACAATACATCATGATGGGTAAGTATAGACCAGTAACAATACATCATGATGGAGTGTATAGACCAAACAATACATCATGATGGAGTCTATAGACCAGTAACAATACATCATGATGTGAGTCTTAGACCAGTAACAATACATCATGATGGAGTGTAATATAGACCAGTAACAATACATCATGATGGAGTCTATAGACCAGTAACAATACAATAGCAATATCAAATCAAATCAAATTTATTTATATAGCCCTTCGTACATCAGCTGATATCTCAAAGTGCTGTACAGAAACCCAGCCTAAAACCCCAGAAGCAGCAAGCAATGCAGGTGTAGAAGCAGTGGCTGAGGAAAGAAACTCTAGAAGAGCCAAAACTAGGAAGAAACCTAGAGAGAGGAACCAGGCTATGTGTGGGGTGGCCAGTCCTCTTCTGGCTGTGCCGGAGTGGAGATTATAACAGAACATGGCCAAGATGTTCAAATGTTCATAAATGACCAGCATGGTCGAATAATAATAAGGCAGAACAGTTGAAACTGGAGCAGCAGCACGGCCAGGTGGACTGGGGACAGCAAGGAGTCATCATGTCAGGTAGTCCTGGGGCATGGTCCTAGGGCTCAGGTCCTCGAGAGAGAGAAAGAAAGAGAGGGTGAAGAGCATGTGTGGGGTGGCCAGTCCTCTTCTGGCTGTGGGTCTTCTCCTCTACAATCTCATTTGAATCCATGTTAGAAGTTCAGGCTGCTATAAAGGAGCCGTGGACAAAGTCAATGGGTGTGAATCCCTCCTGAAGGCAGCAGCATGTTGTCCCTGTGTCATCAGATGTGTTTATTAAAGCCCTTCTGACCTACAGCAGCATGTTGTCCCTGTGTCATCAGATGTGTTTATTACAGCCCTTCTGACCTACAGCAGCATGTTGTCCCTGTGTCATCAGATGTGTTTATAAAGCCCTTCTGACCTACAGCAGCATGTTGTCCCTGTGTCATCAGATGTGTTTATAAAGCCCTTCTGACCTACAGCAGCATGTTGTCCCTGTGTCATCAGATGTGTTTATAAAGCCCTTCTGACCTACAGCAGCATGTTGTCCCTGTGTCATCAGATGTGTTTATAAAGCCCTTCTGACCTAC
>NW_027037506.1:0-20055 GCF_034236695.1 Oncorhynchus nerka
AGACCGACAGGGACAGTGAGATTAAACCTACTTTTATTTGTCACGTACACAGTTTACCGGGAGGTACAAAAGGTGCAGTGAAACGCTTGTGTGCTAGGCCCCAGAACAATGCAGTACAATACATCAGTAAGACTCAAATCAATAACAAGTAATAGAAGAGGTAGCATTCCTAGTCTGATATGTACACAATAGGATATCCTACAGTGTTAGATCATCATTGTGCTATGAAAAGTATGACTGTGTTTACAAATATAAAGTGGGTAGTGTCTTGGTCGCGCAGATTATATACACTACAATCGTCACTAGAAGTTTATAGTCCAGACACACTGGTAGGATTATCAAACGGTTGCCGGCCGACAGTACTTAGCACCGCTGAACAGAGTGTCGGCCGTCAATCTCCTGTTCACACAGCAAAGACCTTGGAAGTCGTCAGCCTTGTTAAAATACTCTAAACCAGAAGGTGGCAGAAGCGTTGTTTGACACTGCATGTCAGTGTGTTGCTAAGTTTATGGCCTAGATTCCAATGTTAGCATAGCTAGCTGTGCTAATGTTGCAATTTTGCAGAAAGTCCTTGTTGATATCTAGCCAGAGCTAGACTACTACCTAGCAAGATGACGAAGAAACAATGAAATTCATTCTCCATAATCCCATACAGCTAGTACCAGCCCATGGCCAAAGTTTAACTAGGCTAGCTAATGCTAGCATATTCACTAGATGATGCAACATAGCTAGCTAGGTTTCTGTTTCCGTTAGCTAGCTAACGCCAGCATATTTTGTACAGGCAACATACACCTGTTGCTGATAGGTATAACATTGACCATAAAGCCATGCACCCACAGACAAAAGATTGGCAGTAGAATGGGCCTTACTGAAAAGCTCAGTGAATGGTCAACTGTAGGTGTGTTATTGTGGGAAGTGGAGCAACAGCAGCTCAGCCTAATGGTAGGCCACACAAGCTCACAGAACGTGGACCCAGAGTGCTGAAGCGAGCAAAAATGGTCTGTCTTTCGGTTGCAACACTCACTACTGAGTTCCAAACAGAAATGGTTTGTCGAGATCGTGGTGAAAGAACTTGAATGGCCTACACAGAGCCTGACCTCAACCCCATCGAACACCTTTTGGGATTAATTGCAATGCCGACTGCAAGCATAGGCCTATTTACCAAACATCAGTGCCCGACCGAACTAATGCTTGTGGCTGAATGGAAGCAAGTCCCCAGTAATGTTCAAGTGGAAAACCTTCCCAGAAGAGTGGAGGCTGTTATAGCAACAATGTGGGGGACAAACTCCATATTAATGCCCATGTTTTGGAATGAGACGTTCAACGAGCAGGTGTCCATATACTTTTGGTAATTTTGTGTAGCTAGCTAAGGACACTGCAGCTAACACAGGCAGCGGTTTCATGGAAACTAATCCATTGTGATTTCCTTGTCAATATTTGCTCCAGTGGTTAGCTAGCTTTCAGGAAATCTTTAGTGTTGGCGTACATCGAGTCTGTAACTTAGCTAGCTAACATTGCATATGAAGTGTGACTGGCGCATGACATTTAACTGTGGCCCAGGTACGGAGAAAACTCAGCTCTCCCACGTTGGGTTTGTGCTCTCTGATTGGCTCAAAGTCAAGTTGTTGTCCACTGGCCGAGAATTGTAATTCTACAAGTAAAAACGCAGGTTGTCACTACCGGGTCGGCACGCAGCAGGTACCGCTTTTGTTGTAGTAAGAAAAGGCACGGCCTACCACTGTGATAAGTACCCATCAGCAGCAAGACGGTTTCATGGTTTAACTATACAGAGATATTTCTGTATCAACCCTAAAATACTATTTTATAAACCCTAACCTTGAGTTTAATTCCACATCAGAAGTGCAACGACGATGAACCCCCTAGCATCGCTATATATTGCTTGCGGTCTGTGAGTCACAACCTTTATAATTACTTGTGTAATGTTTGGCTGTGGCTGCCTGCTGTAGAACAAAATGTGAAACAACTGATGTGAAACCTGAGCAATAACGTGGCATCTTTCTCCTTCAAAACCTTGTTTCCAATGGCCAGACTAACTTTACTGGCAATGAAGTGCTTGTGATAGCATGCAGATGGTTTGGAACACTAACAGGCGTTGGTAATAGCAAGCCGTGGCAGGCTGCATGCTCAATGAGAGAATTCTCTGAGCTCTTGATTTTCTCATGAAGTCAGTGTCCATTACAGTATCTTTGGTGATGTGGTGCCCCCGCTTCAGGAATTACTCAGCCAGCTTTTCACAATGGTGGACTAGGCTCTCACAGTTCTACATCTGAATGGTGGACTAGGCTCACAGTTCTACATCTGAATGGTGGACTAGGCTCTCACAGTTCTACATCTGAATGGTGGACTAGGCTCTCACAGTTCTACATCTGAATGGTGGACTAGGCTCTCACAGTTCTACATCTGAATGGTGGACTAGGGCTCTCACAGTTCTACATCTGAATGGTGGACTAGGCTCTCACAGTTCTACTGAATGGTGGACTAGGCTCTCACAGTTCTACTGAATGGTGGACTAGGCTCTCGCAGTACAACTGCATGGTGTTCCATTGCTTGGGCAGGGCCTCACAATGCAAGACTAAGGGAGACACTGGGGGAGAAAGGCTGTTCCACTCAATGCTTTTCATAGCCAGTGATAATTTAGGCATGACAATGGCAAAGTGTTGTTGCAGAGCGCTGATTCAATTGCTGGGCGTTTTTACTTGGTAATTGGAGTGGGGTCCCTGCTTACAGCCAACAGTAGTTATCTACTAGCCTAGCTGAAACAAGGCAGGGTGCTTTTAAACTTAAACCAAGAATAGATATGTTATGCACTAAGGCTTGTATCTGAGGAAATGTACAAGTACAGCAGTGAAGCGCTGATACACTTCAGCAGAGTGATGTCATGAAGCCTTCTAGTCTAACTTGATTGGCTAATTCAAAATGGAACAAACATTTCCATGCAAGTCATTTCGCAGACACTCTTATCCAGAGCGACTAGATGCATTGATCTTGATATTAAGGTAGCTAGGTGGGACAACCACATATCACAGTAAGTACATCAATAAAGTAGCTGTCAGCAAAGTCAGAGCTTGTAAGGGGGTGAGCGTTAGTTCAAAAGACAATATTGGTACAAAGACAAAACCCTATCAGCCCTGTGTTGTAATTACTTGTACTCAAACCAATGCTACCTTTGTTGCTGAAGTCGTCGATCATGACGATCTCGGCCAGGTATCGTCTGGGCGTTCTCTTGATGACGCTGTGGACTGTCCTCATCAGGGTGGACCAGCCCCTCGTTGTGAAACACGATGATGACACTGGACGTCAACAGGTTGTCGTCATAGTGCCAGTACTTACACCTACAGTAGGAGGAGAGGAAGAATTCAAATGGCTGTAGGCATACATACTGTACATGTAGTGGATAACAGGGAATATTTATATAGATTAGGCTATGTTTATGTACAGAAGCTGGAAAGAAACATCTTTTGACTAAGTTTCTATAGCATTTCATACATTTAGAAAATACTGCTTTGGAGTGATATAGGACTGCACACACACACACACACAAAAAGAGGCCAAAGGCACAACAGATTCCACTAGGCAATCTGAAGACATCAGAATAGACACAGCCCTGGCTAGCTTAGCTTCACCAGCAATTGCTGCGAGCTAGATCCATTCCAACACATGATAGCCCTAAGCTCAGCTGCCTAGCTCTTTCTCCTTGTGTCTACCCAGAGCTCTATAGGCCTCTGTCACAACCCCCAATCCCCTCCCCTCCTCCTCCACAGGCAGACCATCTGTGAGGCAGGAAGGCAGCCCCTGCTTTGTGTGGTTTCCTCTGGCAGAGTGCGCTGTGTGTGTGTGTCCTGGACTCCACTTCCTCATTCTCAGCGTACTCACTCACTAAAGGTCTCTGCTGCTCTTCTACTGCAAAAACAACAGTACTCACTACCTCCCATTGCCACATGCCATGCCTACGTATAGGCTTCAAGCCAGCGGGTTGCCCTGTTAATACAGCGGAGTGTGAGAGAGCGAGAGGCCGGGCCAGACACTGGTGTGGCATACTGAGGGTCTATTTTTAGCCTTGGCAAAGCAATCTGCCTCGGGGACGACCTGAAAGGAAAATACTTAGCACCGAGGCGTCCAAGGTCACTTGACCCAAGAATTGTGAGCGTTAGACATCAGTGATATGCGGAATTCAGGACGGGTGAGCAGTAAGAGGTTGGTCAGGTCTGGGCTGAACTGAAAACGGTTGCAGAACAGCAGATCTAGAGTATCTGGGAGGGGTTGTTAAGGCTTAGAGACTGAACTGAGAACAGTTTTATAGAGCATCTCTGGGAGGTTTCATTTATGGTGAATCACACAGGTCTGCCTACCCGTCCTTCCTGTTTAGGATGATTATATATAAAATGTTCTCTTTCTAAGAAACACCTGGCAGGTTTGTGTGCATTGTGACGTGTGTATGTTTTTAATGTGTTTTGCAATGCAAATGTTAATCCTTGTGTTAGTGTGTGTGTTGCTCCCATCGCATCTCCCCTGCAGTAACATGCGGAACGGCTCCTGTTCTGACCTGTCCTCCTGGTTCTCACCCACCAACACAGATAAACACCTCAGATTAGTCCCGTTTGACCAAACCTTTAATATAACCTGAGAGCTCACAGCTAAGGGAAAGTGTCTTTCAGCCTCCCCAGGCCTGAAAACAGATAAAGATCCTCAGGCACCTCCTTAAGTTACTCACTTTTACAGGGAGGTTTTGGACTGCCACTTTATTATGACCTGCACAAAAAAGCTTCAACAGTAAATAAAAGGATAGGAAAGGCCAAAGAGGGAGGCACTAAAGACAGACGGGTAGCGTCTCAAATGGCACCCTATTCCCTATATAGTACACTACTTTTAAAACAGGACCCACAGGGCTCTGGTCAAAAAATGTGTGCACAATATGGGAATAGGGTGCCACTTAGAAGTCTCCCTGGAGAGACTTATAGAAAGTTGTGAAGGAAAAGATTAGAGGGGGATCTTCTACTGAACTGGGATCCAGTGCTCTTACCATCCCCAACCCATCTCAGTGTTTAACAGCGTAACTAATGGCTTATCCTTCAGCGACAGTATGCTGGCTTGTGTTTTGAGTTGAGGCGTCGATGAGTTCGAAGGGCAGGGGGGGAAAGCATTAGTCATATCAGCTTCTTGTAAACACTGTGCAATAGTCTACACATGGGGTAAGCTCTACGGCTGTATTCAAATCTACTGCATTTGAGGACAATTTTGAAGTTGCTGCACTTCATTTCATGAATATTCACCAGGACTATGGGTAATTTGCTCTGACAGTGTGGAGTGTTTTCTGCAGGAAAAAAAAAGTCCAACAGGGATCCATTGCAGAACAGCGGTTAGCCTAGATGAGTTTCCACGAAAGCCTCGCTCATTCCCATCTGAAACGACACAAATAGAAACATATCCAGTGATGGTCTTGGACCTGATGTTAATTAACTCAAGGGAGCGGACACAGTTGAATGGCTTGGGTTGCTGCTGTTGTGTGAGAGGGAAGGTCTGTTCCAGAGACTTTAGTTCTCTGCATGACAACACACTGAACGACCTACTCTTGGTAAAGGTAATGAATTTCTCCACATGGCATTACAATCGCAAAACTTCCATACGGATTTTGCAAGCATTTCGCCAACTCATCTCGTGGACAGACGACGTAAACATAAATGACGCAAAATTTAGCTAAGATTATTAGCCAACATATCAGTCAGGATGCAGACTGGAGGCTTGAAGAGTGATCGTTGTGTGTGGAAACATTCATCACGCGTCCATAAAGACAACAGTTCTCTCTGTGCCGAGCTCTACGGAGGGGAAGACAAGAGCAACACTAATGAGTAACACCGGTGCCTTAACTCAGTCTGTGGAGGTTACTTGTCGCTCTAGGGGCTCCATGTGAGTTTCAGTACGTGTGTGTGCGCGCCTGACAAATAGCATAGGAAGGAGAGAGCTAAAACAAGTGTATGCTCGTGTGTGTAGAGGGAAAGAGGGTCCTGTGCTGAGCGAAGGTCAGCCATCTTCCTGCCTATAAAACACCGCCGCAGCCTTTTAGTGAAGCGCCTCGCAGAAATCTTAAATGGAGACTGTTTCACCACATTTCTGCTGACAGGATCCCTCCAGGCTAGGCAGCTCTAACGCAGTCACCCTCCCAGAGAAACACTAATGTATGACAGATCGCTACTAACCTACCTCTCAACCACACACACACGAAGCCTGGAACACGTAGGCCACAGCCAAGTCACATGTAAAGTACCACACGCATCCTAAATAAACAGGCCTATGATCTGTCAACAGAAAAGTAATGAATATCACAGCACTAAAAACAAAAGTGATTAAAGTTGTGATTTAAGGAGGAGGTTAAGGGTGTAACGTCAATGTTTTCACAAGGCTTACACAAATTCTAGAAGTGAATAACTTTTAACAGTGTTGTAATAGTGTCATGTGTGGATACATTCAGATTTCGCAGAAACACGATATGAACTGTTCAGCGCGGAGAAGACTGAGCGCTTAAACCAGTTTACTATTTATACCAGGCTGACAACTAGTCCCATCTGTAGACCTACGGCTGTGTCTCGGGACTAGTCTAATTGATACAGGCTCGAGCTTCATCAGAGAGTTGTTTTTGTTTACTCACACAGCACCTGGAGGAGAGCAGCTGAGCCAGAGCTGTGGTGAAAATACTGAACATCCTTCTTCCCAACGTGTTATGGGACTGGGGCCAAGCATGCACATATAGGCAACGCAACTCAGCCCCTCTGCAGAGGTGAGAATGTCTTACGTTATCTGCCATGAAACTCAAAAGAGAGTTACTTCCAATTGTATTGCAGTCTTACCCAATGTCCTGAACAGGGCTAAAATTAAGTGTATTGGACAAGGCTGCTCAATAGTGACTGAAGTGGGCCATCTTGTGGCCAAAACCGGAACTACAGATCCTGTGTTGAGACGATTCACATCCTGATTGCACAACTAAAGTACAACCAATCCACCTCAGCCACATGGGTTTTCTGTAATCAAACACAGATTGACAAATGATTGTGAACATCTATTAAAAAGGGTAATGTTCAAATTGACAAAACAGCTTTCTATTCCAGATAAATATTTCCCAATGTTTGGTAATCAGTTTGCAATAAATATATCTATCTATATCTTTATGGCAAAGCCTCTCCACACTATTACCATTTTTATGTAACCTTTACTTAACTAGGCAAGTCAGTTAAGAAAAAAAAATCTTATTTACAATGACGACCTACACCGGCCAAACCTGGACGACGCTGGGCCAATTGTGTGCCACCCTATAGGACTCCCAATCACGACCGGTTGTGATACAGCCTGGATTCGACCCAGAGCGTCTGTAGTGTCGCCGCTAGCACAGAGATGCAGTCCCTTAGACCGTTGCGCCACTCGGGAGCCCCTAATGGAGTGAGTGACACCTTTGCCTACATCTGCTGTGTACTGATCCACAGAAAGGCGTGAATAGCAGTGTGCCAATCAGGACAGTCTTTGTATAGAGCAGCTCAAGTCACTACAAGTGATGCACTTTGTCAGTAACTGGTTAGTCCACACGAGTTCTATTTTCCTAACACGGTGCAGTTCACATGGCTGTCAACAACCTCAAACTGATGGAATAATGTACAGCTGCCCATATATCATGGGATGGTTTACATATGTAGACCAACTAGGCAATGCAGTCTAGACATGAAGTCTAATATCAACAGTTAGGTCTGGGGCAGTGATGTCGTGGTTAAAGTGCGTGAATGCCATTTCACAAATAGAGAGTTGCTAAAGAGACGTTCACCCTCCACTCCACCCCTGGTCTGGGTGCAGCAACAGTCTCACACCTACTACAGTTAATGTAATCAGTCGACAGTATGGTTGTCCTACATTCCTAGGAAGCAACAAACCAAAAAGGGGCCCAGCCCAGCCACAATCACTCATTATGTTCTTTAGTCTAGCATCCATTATCTCCCATACCGACTAGGCTATAGTAAAGTCCACGTGGGGTGTCAGCAGCCCAGCCACATAACCTAAAGCCTGTACTATAGCGTCCAACCAGGGATGCCCGTCCGGTCTCATGCTGACTGTTCAAAGGTGCCCTTTGTGTTCCCACTGGGCCCCGTGGCCAGATGAAAGGCTGGAGAAATACACCTTCGCCTGTTTGTTCTCCACACAGTATTAGTCCATTGTGAGTTAAATCAGTGACAGTGTGTGGCCCAATGTGTGCACACACAGAAAACGATGAGGTGACACCATTCATTCCTATGTGAAGACTCAATACACATTGAAGACTCAATAGCGCATTGAAGCCAAATGAAATCTATTAAAACGGCATCTCACGGAGACATAACCTGAAACGTTTGAGCTACTACAGGAAGTGAAGCTGCTCCCTCTCATCGAGTAACTCAAGTTGAAGACCGACCGGGGTACTGCAGGCTGCCATTAGCAACTAAATTACCCTTCAACTTCTGTGTACGATTAAAAAAAAAAAAAATAGGTTCAAGGACATACATTTGGTGTATTAGAGGGCAATTACTGGCACCATGATGGTCTTCCAAAAATATTTTTCCACAAAAATGGCAATTTTTCCACATTCATTATATTGGGGTATCTGGTTTTCTGCTAACTATGCCTGCCGTACCACTGTTGGCCTTGAACTTCCATGGCTTCAATGAGAGTGGGGGCAGTCGTTCTCCTCTGGTTTGGCCATATGGAATTGGAAAATTAAAGAAGACTAAAGATCATATTTAGTTAAGAGTGATCAAATAACATTTTATTTGTCACATACACATAGTTAGCAGATGTTAATGCAAGTGTAGCGAAATGCTTGTGGGTGTAGCGAAATGCTTGTGAAACACAATGTTGAGCATATTTCTGTAACACACATTTCCAGTGTTCTAGTTGTGACACTCACCTGTGGAATCGTTGTCCACAGGTCATCAATACAACCGTGAATAATCAGTGTGTCCTTGTACCTCCAGTCTGGCGTATTTACAACTTGATTAGAGTCCACCTTTGGTAAATTCAATTGATTGGAAAGGCACACACACGTTTATAGAAGGTCGAAGGAATTGTCCGTAGAGCTCTCCTTTGAACAGCTACAGCACACTCTCAAATGTTTTTGCCATCATTGTAAGCCTGCCACACACACACGATTAATTTATTAAACATAAGAATGAGTGTGAGTTTGTAACAACCCAGCTCATGGGAAGTGACGAAGAGCTCTTATAGGACCAGGAACAAATAATAAAGAATTTTGGTCTTTATTTAACCACCTTACATACAAAACCTTATTTATTCATAAAAAATTGTAAATAACTCACCACAGGTTAATGAGAAGGGTGTGCTTGAAAGGATGCACATAGCTCTGCAATGTTGTGTCTTGGAGAGTCTCAGTCTTAAAATAATTTTCAACACACAGTCTGTGCCTGTATTTAGTTTTCATGCTAGTGAGGGCCGAGAATCTACTCTCACATAGGTACGTGGTTGCAAAGGGCATCAGTGTCTTAACAGCCCGATATGCCAAGGCATGATACTCTGAGCGCAACCCAGTGGCTTCTAATTAAATTGAATTTTCACAGAACCGCTTGTTGCAATTTCAATGAGGCGCTCTTGTTCAGATATTGGTAAGTGAACTGGAGGCAGGGCATGAATGGGATAACGATTCTAGTTGTTTGTGTGGTCCGTTTCGGGAAAGTACCTGCGGAATTGCGCAGCCAGCTCACTCAGGTGCTTCGCTGTATCACATTTGACATTGTCCGTAAGCTTGAGTTCATTTGCACACAAAGAAAGTCATACAATGAAGGAAAGACCTGTGTGTTGTTAATGCAGACAGAAGAGCTCCAACTTCTTAAATCATAGCTTTAATTTTGTCCCGCACATTGAATATAGTTGGGGAGAGTCCCTGTAATCCTAGATTCAGATCATTCAGGTGAGAAAAAACATCACCCAGATAGGCCAGTCGTGTGAGAAACTCGTCATCACGTAAACAGTCAGACAAGTGAAAATGATGGTCAGTAAAATAAACTTTAAGCTTCTCTCAATAAAAAAAAAACATGTCAATACTTTAACCCTTGATAACCAGCGCACTTCTGTACGTTGTAAAAGAGTTACATGATCGCTGTGCATATCATTGCATAATGCAGAAAATACACGAGTCAAGGGGCCTTGCTTTAAAAAAGATGTCAGGCATTTCCCTTGGCAGCAAGAGCATCTCGGTGGATGCTGCAGTGTACCCAAGTGGCGTCAGAAGCAACTGCTTGCATGCAACCACTCCACTATCTGTATCTCTGTCATGGCGTGTGCACCATCAGTACAGATACCAACACATCTTGACCACCAAAGTCCATTTGATGTAGTAGCAGTACTGCCAGTAGAGCTGGTATGCGTCTCTATGGATGCGAGCCGTACTTGATTTTTAACCATTTATCCATTTTTGAGCAAACGGAATGAGCAGCAGCTACATTTGGCTACATACGTATGTACCCCTGAGGCCCCTCTGACAAAAGGGGGAGAAGGGACTTGGTCAGGGAGGTGACTGACAGAGCTCCAGAATTCCTCTGTGGAGACAGGAGAAGCTTCCAGAAGGACAACCATCTCTGCAGCACTCCAACAATCAGGCCTTTATGGTAGAGTGGCCAGACAGAAACCACTCCCCAGTAAAATGCACATGACAGCCCGCTTGGAGTTTGCCAAAAAGCACCTAAAGACTCTCGGACCATGAGAAACAAGATTCTCTGGTCTGATGAAACCAAGATTGAACTCTTTGGTCTGAATGCAAAGCGTCACGTCTGGAGGAAACCTGGCACCATCCCTACAGTGAAGCATGGTGGTGGCAGCATTATGCTGTGGGGATGTTTTTCAAGGACTGGGAGACTAGTCGAGGGAAAGATGAACAGAGCAAAGTATAGAAAGATCCTTGATTTAAAAAAATGTGCTCGAGAGTGCTCAGGACCTCAGACTGGAGTTTGCCAAAAGGCACCTAAAGGACTTCCAGACCATGAGAAACAAGATTCTCTGGTCGAATGAAACCAAGACTAAACTCTTTGACCTGAATTCCAAGCATCACGTCTGGAGGAAATTTGGGACCATCCCTAAGTTGAAAGAGGTGGTGGCAGCATCATGCTGTGGGGATGTTTTCCAGCAGCAGGGACTGGGAGACTAGTCAGGCTTGAGGGAAAGATGAACAGAGCAAAGTATAGAGAGATCCTTGATGAAAACCTGCTCAAGACCCCCGACTGGGGCGAAGGTTTACCTTCCAACAGGACAACGACCCTAAGCACACAGCCAAGACAGTGCAGGACTGGCTTCGGGACAAGTCTCTGAATGTCCTTGAGTGGCCCAGCTAGAGCACAGACTTGAACCCAATCTAACGTCTCTGGAGAGACCTGAAAATAGCTGTGCAGCGACGCTCAACATCCAACCTGACAGAGCTTGAGAGGATCTGCAGAGAAAAATGGGAGAAACTCCCCAAATCCAGGTGTGTCAAGCTTGTAACGTGATACCCAAGAAGACTCGAGGCTGCAATCGCTGCCAAAGGTGTTTCAACAAAGTACTGAGTAAAGAGTCTGAATACTTATGTAAATATGATAGATCAGTTTTTTGTTGTTTTTGTAATAAAATGTGGAAAAAGGGGTCTGAATAGTTTCCAAATGCACTGTATTTGCAGTCTAAATCTCACGAGCTGCCAGGTCTGGTTATAGACTGCACATACACAGACCAATAGAGATGTATAGAGGGACCATTTCCACTGGACAGGAAAACCCGCTATGGGCTTTGCCATCACAGAAGCGATCAATGGCAAAGATCAGAGGTGCGGCCTCTATACAATTCTATGGACAGCAGCTGTTATGACATTTCTCCAAACAGCCTCTCAGCTCACATAAGAACTAACTGAGGAAGCAAATCGAGATTGGATCATGGAAACACGCCCGGTAGAGATAGGATTATGAAAGTAACGCAGGCATTGTTTGATAAATTAACAATATTACCCAATTTGAAAATGCGTTACTTCACTCAGTTACTCATAAAAAGCAGTCTGATTACGTATAAAAGTAACATTATGACATTACCCCAACACAGGTGATTTCTAAAAACAGGACAACTGATAGCTACAGCATTCAAAGTAGTAGTTCATGGAAATGTAAAAAAGTATGTTATACATTTATCGTTCAACTCATCGTTAGTGATAATTCAGTCAATTTAGTGTTATATGGATTTTTGTCCATGTCGCCAAGCAACTTATATATTTTCCCCTCATTCTTTATAGACGGGTTGGTTGTTTAGCAACAAAACCGACACGTTTTTCTCAGGTTTTTACCTGCCATATGAGTTCTGTTATACTCACAGACATTCCAATAGTTTTAGAAACGTCAGTGTTTTCTATCCAAATCTACTAATAATATGCATATCTTAGCTTCTGGGCCTGAGTAGCAGGCAGTTTACTCTGGGCACCTTATTCATCCAAGCTACTCAATACTGCCCCCCCAGCCATAAGAAGTGAAATGAAAACAAATTTGTGCACACAATTTGAGAGAAGCTTTTCTGGGGAAGGAACTCTGGGATATTTTATTTCAGCTCCCATGAAACATGGGACCAGTACTTTACATTTATATTTTTGGTCAGTGTATATATCAGGCAGTGTCAAGGAAGGCCTGAAAAGTTCCCAAAGACTCCAGCCACCCAAGCCATAGACTGTTCACTCTGCTACTGTCCGGCAAAACCGTATCAGGGCATTGTCTCTTGGACCAATAGGCTCCGGGACCGCTTCTACCCTAAGCCACAAGACTGCTAAATAGCCAGACTCCTAAATAGTCAATTAATGAATTTAAACCATCTCACACTGTCATTCTCAAACTGACACAACACAAACATACACTTTTACACTCATTTGCTGCTGCTACTGTTTTTATTATTATCCTGATGCCTACCCCCGCCTTAATGTACATATCTACGTCTAATACCTCTTACCTCTCGTACATTGACCTCTACTCCCTGTGTATATAGCTCAATTCTTGTATATTTTATTCCTTGTTAGTTTCTATTCTTTAAAATTTTTTTTTTTAACTCTGCATCGTTGGGAATGGTTCGTAAGCTAGTATTTTACGGTTTACGGTCTACACCAGTGTTATTCAGTGCATGTGGTAAATAAAATGTGATTTGATACAATGAATTTTAAATGACAATGTTCATACTTTCTCAGTGGAACATGGCCCTGTTAACATTACCAGTAGCCTATATGCGAACATTTGTGGCACAGAAAGAAAAAGGCATAGCAAACAATTTGACTACTTGCACGCTATGCTATATCTGACTGGGTAAATATTTGTTTTGAGTTCATGTGGACCCAGTGACCCCGACTTGAGCACTGGGCCCCGGACCTGGGCACAAGGGACCTGGGACTCGAGGAATCCGACTACATCTCTGGGCAATACAGTCATTAGCTCCCATTCTACTTTTAGACCTCAATGTGGCTGCGGCGTCTGTGGAACGTTGATAACAATGACGTGACTGTGATGGAGATGTGTAACCCAAGCTACTTTGCCAATAGCCTGCTTTGCAGCACCATCTTGTGATTGTGGCTGCGCTCTCAATTCAAAGGGCTTTATTGGCATTGCCAAAGCAAGTGAACTGGATAACAGTTAATAATACACTTACAAAAGTTTCAAGAATATGCGTTTTTCAAATGTTATATTATGTGCATGTACAGTGTTACAATGTACAAGGGAAAATACACAAATATGGGTTGTATTACAATGGTGTTTGTTCTTCTGGTTGCCCTTTTCTTGTGGCAACAGGTCACAATCTTGCTGCTGCGAATGTACACAGTATTTCACACCAATACATATGGAGTATCAAAATTTGGTTTGTTTCTACTTCTTTGGGTCTGTGTAATATGAGGGAAATATGTCTATGGTCATACATTTGGCAGGAGGGTAGGAAGTGCAGCACAGTTTCCATCGCCATTTGTGGGCAGTGTGCACATAGCCTGTCTTCTTGAGAGCCAGGTCTGCCTACACGGCGGCGCCTCCCAATATAGGAGCTCTTAAGCTCTCTGCACTTGTCGGTTTTAGTATGTAATGTGCAACATCTATGAATTAGAGATTTACATGGGCAGATAATAATATTATATGAATTCTTACTGTATGTTTATTATTTCTGCTGTTGGGAAGAGAATAGGAAGCTATGCAGGAAAAATGTTGGTAGGACAAAGCTATAGGTTTGTGTACATGAAAGTCAGTGATTTGTTTGCTATAAGTTAGCTCATTGTGCAAATGTATTTGATTTCAATAAACATTGGAGACTAAATAGTTAATTTAAGCCAGCCCGGGCTGTTTTGCCCTATTGCCTAGTTACTATTCTTTTATTTAATTTTTTTAACTCTGCATCGTTAGGGAATGGTTTAGCTAGTATTTTACAGTTATGTCACCAGTTTTTATTCAGTGCATGTAGTAAATAAAATTTGATACATTGAATTTCAAATGACAATGTTCATACTTTTTCTCAGTGGAGCATTGGCCATGTTAACATTACCAGTAGCCTATATGCAGAACATTTTGGTGGCACAGAAAGAAAAAAGGGATAGCAAACAATTTGACTACTTGCCGCTATGCTATATCTGACTGGGTAAATCATTTGTTTTTTTGAGTTCATGTTGCATTAAGGAGAAGTGGATCTATAATTCCATGTCTAAAACTTGTATCAATGTTTATTATGAGTATTTCTGTAAACTGATATGGCTCTCTGCCAAAATCACTGGATGTTTTGGAGCAAACACTACTGAACATAACGCACCAATGTAAACAGATTTTTTGGATACAATATGAACTTTATCGAGACAAAACATACATGTGTATTGTGTAACATGAAGTACTATGAGTTGTGAGTTAATTTGATCTCTTCCCTGCTTTTTGTGACTCCTCTCTTTGGCTGGAAAAATGGCTGTGTTTTTCTGTGACTAGGCATTCACGTAAAGCTTTGTCATAAAGCCTTTGAAATCGGACACTGGTGGGATTAACAAGTTTCTTTAAAATGGTGTAAAATGCTTGTATGTTTGAGGAATTTTTAATTATTAGATTTCTGTGTTTTGAATTTGGCGTTCTGCACTTTCACTGGCTGTTGTCATATCGTCCCGGTAGCGGGATTTCAGCCGTAGAAGTTAAAAACCTGTTGGGGATAGGGGCAGCATTTTCACTTTGGATGGTGCGTGCCCATAGTGACCCATCTACTCTGTCTAGATTGCTAATATATGCATATTATTATTATTGGATAGAAAACACTCTGAAGTTTCTAAAACGTTTGAATTATGTCTGTGAGTATAACAGAACTCATAGGGCAGGCAATCTTCCAAAAGGAGGTAAAATTCTGAAGGCGGGTCTAATTTTTAAGTCATCGCCTATTCACTTCCAAACAAGATGGATCTGTTAGCACTTCCTACACCTTCCACTAGATGTCAGCATTCAGTAGAGAACGTGGAATGAAAATCCTAGTGTGAATTTTGACCGGAGGGGAATGAGTCACTGTCCTGGCAGAGATGACATTTCCTGGTTGCGCAATTGTCTGTTGATATCACCTGCGTTCCATTTGACTGCAGACGAAAGCAGATGCTCTGGTTGGAACGTTGTGGATATAAATGAAAATAACATCTGAAGATTGATTCTCTACTTAGTTTGACCAGTTTATTCGACCTGGAATATATATTTTTGAGTTTCGTCCGAGTTCGCTGGACCAGCATCAGCTTTGGGCATGTGAGCTGAAAGTGGTAGCAAATGCAGCTAATTGGACACTAGTAATGGACGATCATGGAACAAAACAAAGATTTATTGTGGAACTAGGACTCATACTGCATTTGATTAAAGATCAAAGGGAATATTTATGTAATTTAAAGTATTTCTGTTGATTCAACATGGCGGAGAAATACCCAATTAGGCAATAGTATTTAGTCAGCCTTCAATTGTGCATGTTCTCCCACTTAAAAAGATGAGGCCTGTAATTTTCATCATAGGTACACTTCAACTATGACAGACAAAATTAGTTTTTAAAAAATCCAGAAAAATCACATTGTAGGATTTTTAATGAATTTATTTGCAAATTATGGTGGAAAATAAGTATTTGGCCAGTAACAAAAGTGTCTCAATACTTTGTTATATACCCTTTGTTGGCAATGACAGAGGTCAAATGTTTTCTGTAAGTCTTCACAAGGTTTTCACACACTGTTGCTGGTATTTCGGCCCATTCCATGCAGATCTCCTCTAGAGCAGGGATGTTTTAGGGCTGTTGCTGGGCAACACGGACTTTCAACTCCCTCCAAAGATTTTCTATGGGGTTGAGATATGGAGAATGGCTAGGCCACGCCAGGACCTTGAAATGCTTCTTACTGAAGCCACTCCTTCGTTGCCCGGGCAGTGTGTTTGGGATCATTGTCATGCTGAAAGACCCAGCCACGTTTCATCTTCAATGCCCTTGCTGATGGAAGGAGGTTTTCACTCAAAATCTCACGATACATGGCCCCATTCATTCTTTCCTTTACACGGATCAGTCGTCCTGGTCCCTTTGCAGAAAAACAGCCCCAAAGCATGATGTTTCCACCCTCATGCTTCACAGTAGGTATGGTGTTCTTTGGATGCAACTCAGCATTCTTTGCCCTCCAAACACGACAGAATTTAGTTTTTACCAGAAAGTTCATATTTTGGTTTCATCTGACCATATGACATTCTCCCAATCTTCTTCTGGATCATCCAAATGCTCTCTAGCAAACTTCAGACGGGCCTGGACATGTACTGGCTTAAGCAGGGGGACACGTCTGGCACTGAAGGATTTGAGTCCCATGGCGGCGTAGTGTGTTACTGATGGTAGGCTTTGTTACTTTGGTCCCAGCTCTCCTGCAGGTCATTCACATTTTTGCTCACTGTTCTTGTGATCATTTTGACCCCACGGGGTGAGATCTTGCGTGGAGCCCCAGATCGAGGGAGATTATCAGTGGTCTTGTATGTCTTCCATTTCTTAATAATTGCTCCCACAGTTGATTTCTTCAAACCAAGCTGCTTACCTATTGCAGATTCAGTCTTCACAGCCTGGTGCAGGTCTACAATTTTGTTTCTGGTGTCCTTTGACATCTCTTTGGTCTTGGCCATAGTGAAGTTTGGAGTGTGACTGTTTGAGGTTGTGGACAGGTGTCTTTATACTGATAACACGTTCAAACAGGTGCCATTAATACAGGTAACGCAGTGGAGGACAGAGGAGCCTCTTAAAGAAGAAGTTACAGGTCTGTGAGAGCCAGAAATCTTGCTTGTTTGTAGGTGACCAAATACTTATTTTCCACCATAATTTGCAAATAAATTCATTAAAAATCCTACAAAATGTGATTTTCTGGATTTTTCCCCTAATTTTTCTAATTCTAAATTTTGTCATGTCATAGTTGAAGTGTACCTATGATGAAAATTACAGGCCTCTCATCTTTTTAAGTGGGAGGACTTGCACAATTGGTGGCTGACAATACTTTTTGCCCCACTGTATATTTACGTCTTAGCGCCGTTTTTAGATTATTGCATGGTATTCTTTTTCGTAATGCTTACAAAAAATCTGACACAGCGGTTGCATTAAGAACCCGTGTATCTTTAATTATATGTAAAACATTTATCTTTCGTCAAAGTTTATGATGAGTATTTCTGTTATCTGATGTCGCTCTCTGTAATTACTCCTGATATTTTGGAGGCATTTCTGAAAATGCAGTCAATGTAAACCGATATTTGTGGATATAAATATGCATATTATTGAATAAAACAAATGTACTGTGTAACATGATGTCATAGGAGTGTCATCTGATGGAGATTATCAAAGGTTAGTGATTAATTTTATCTTTGGCTGGGGAAAATGGCTGTGTGTTTTTGTTGGATTTGGTGGTGATCTAACATAAATATATGTTGTGTTTTTGCTGTAAAACATTTTAAAAAATCGGACATGGGTAGATTAACAAGATGTTTATCTTTCATTTGCTGTATTGGACTTGTTAATGTGTGAAAGTTAAATATTTCAATTTTTTTATTTTTATTTCCGCGCCACCTTTTCAGCTGAATGGGGAGGGGGGAGGTCCGTTAGCGATATGGACGCCAAGGAACTTGAAGATCTCAACCCACTTCACAACAGCTCCGTTGAAGTGGATGGGAGCGTCTTTCCTGGCACCACACTGCTAAGTCTGACTTCCTCCCTGTAGGCTGACTCCTCTCCGTCAGTGATCAGGCCGACCACCGTTGTGTCTTCAGCAAACTTGATAGTGTTGAGTAGTGCAAGACCACGCAGTCGTTGGTGAACAGGAAGTACAGGAGGGACGAAGCACACACCCTTGAGGAGCCCCGTGCAAGGGTCAGCCTGGCGGAGGTGTTGTTGCCTACCCTCACCACCTAGGGCCGACACTTCAGGAAGTCCAGGATGCAGCTGCGGGGAGCTAGTCCCAGGGGTGTGAGGGCTGAGCGAGACTACAAATTCAAAGATGGCCTACTCTTCTATAGCCTACTCAAGGGAGAGAAAACACACCTAGACCGTTTTATTATTAAACTCAATGCTGTTTTTTGGGCTTGTGTTTCAACCAGGCAAAGGGTAGCTACTTAAAGGCAGGTTAGCCAAGCGTGATGCAATCACTCCAAAAACTCTTAGTAGTCAGAGAATTCTCAATTTAGTCAACTGAAATTCCTTTTTTTTGTCAGTTACAGTTTTGTCAATTGCCACTGAAAAAGAGTTGTTTGACGAATATTTCAGTCACCATTAAATGCCAAAATGAACACTAGTAGAAACAAACCTTGCAAGCCATCAGACCACGTGTATAATTTGTGATGTATAATAGGCTTACCTTGTCATAAATTGAGTAGCAAATTTCAGACAATGCGTCTTACAGTGTATAACTCAATCAAGGTGTTGTATAGAATGCCAGCATTCTTCCTAGCATCATTCTTAGCTCAGGCAGTAGGAAGCTCTCTCATCCATTTATATGCAGATGATACGGTCTTATACGCAGCTGGCCCCTCCCTGGATTTTGTGTTAAATGCTCTAAAACAAAGCTTTCTACTCCCTTAACCGTGTTCTGAACACCCCCAAAACAAAGATCATGTGGTTTGGTATATAAGAATTTGTTCTTAACCGACTTGCCTAGTTAAATAAAAAGGTTAAAAATACAAATCTTACCATTATTAGAAGAATGATGCTACATTTCCACATTCTCAATGGGTAGAATGTGGCCGATACAGACTTTACTTGATAAACACATCTTAAATTGAACACCTAGGCCTATAGCCAAATAGTGTGTAAATGTAAGCATGTGTAACTCTTCTCAAAATACATGTCAATATGTCGCAAACCCTATAAACAGAATAGAGAAGCCACGCCTCGGATCTCAAGGTGTGAGTTAGTGACACACAATATATACAGTTTTGATAATGGACCAACTGAATAGTTTGACTACCAAAGAACTGCTTTTCTATTGGTCTGGTGGTAGGCCTTTGTTCTGTTAACATTGCAAAACCAACCTTTGAAATCCTGACCCACACCCTTGTCATACCAGCCCTTCAGGTATAGAACTGTGCTTACGCGACACCAGAATAGTGGGTTAGATCCCAATGTATGCACGCGTCTCTTTGGATAAAAGTATCTGATAAATGACATGTACCGGGATTGATATAAAGAGTTACCCCATTGACTAGGGCAAGTGAACTCTGAACAGTGACACAAGGTGAGCCTCCTCTTAGGTTGCCATATTGAGCAGGTGAAACCAAAACTGTAAAAATAATTCCAATAGCCTACCTGATCTTTCTGGTTCCTCATCCCCATTGTTTAAGTGAAAGACAGACAATTTATGCCAGTCTGGCAAGTTAGAGCCTGCTCTGATAATATTTTTTTGCTGACAACTAAAATTCTTTATATTCATTCCTCCCCTGTGTCGGTAAAGGGCAGCTAGTATTGCAAATAGTTAATTCACATTTTCAGGCAAGTGATCATAATCATCAGGCAAAATTAAAAAAAAAATCCTGACATCCCTGATGG
>NW_027037507.1:0-20063 GCF_034236695.1 Oncorhynchus nerka
GGTGTAAAGCCATAACACCCTCTGTGTTCTGTTAGGCCGTTTAACTCTTTACCCACATTATAGCAGGGGTGTAAAGCCATAACACCCTCTGTGTTCTGTTAGACAGTGTAACTCTTTATCCACATTATAGCAGGGGGTGTAAAGCCATAACACCCTCTGTGTTCTGTTAGGCCGTTTAACTCTTTACCCACATTATAGCAGGGGGTGTAAAGCCATAACACCCTCTGTGTTCTGTTAGGCCGTTTAACTCTTTACCCACATTATAGCAGGGGGTGTAAAGCCATAACACCCTCTGTGTTCTGTTAGGCCGTTTAACTCTTTACCCACATTATAGCAGGGGGTTGTAAAGCCATAACACCCTCTGTGTTCTGTTAGACAGGTAACTCTTTATCCACAATATAGCAGGGGGTGTAAAGCCATAACACCCTCTGTGTTCTGTTAGACAGGTAACTCTTTATCCACATTATAGCAGGGGGTGTAAAGCCATAACACCCTCTGTGTTCTGTTAGACAGGTAACTCTTTATCCACATTATAGCAGGGGGTGTAAAGCCATAACACCCTCTGTGTTCTGTTAGAACAGGTAACTCTTTATCCACAATATAGCAGGGTGTAAAGCCATAACAACCCTCTGTGTTCTGTTAGACAGGTAACTCTTTATCCACATTATAGCAGGGGGTGTAAAGCCATAACACCCTCTGTGTTCTGTTAGACAGGTAACTCTTTATCCACATTATAGCAGGGGGTGTAAAGCCATAACACCGTCTGTGTTCTTTTAGACAGGTAACTCTTTATCCACATTATAACAGGGGGTGTAAAGCCATAACACCCTCTGTGTTCTGTTAGACAGGTAACTCTTTATCCACATTATAGCAGGGGGTGTAAAGCCATAACACCCTCTGTGTTCTGTTAGACAGGTAACTCTTTATCCACATTATAGCAGGGGTGTAAAGCCATGACACCCTCTGTGTTCTGTTAGACAGGTAACTCTTTATCCACATTATAGTAAGTCGCTCTGGATAAGGCGTCTGCTAAATGACTCTTAAATGTAAATGTAAAATAACACCCTCTGTGTTTCTGTTAGACAGGTAACTCTTTATCCACATTATATCAGGGGGTGTAAAGCCATAACACCCTCTGTGTTCTGTTAGACAGGTAACTCTTTATCCACATTATAGCGGGGTGTAAAGCCATGGAGATACGTTTTTCCAGCAGCAGACTATGATCGATAATGTCAAAAGCTGCACTGAAGTTCAACAAAACAGCCCACACAATCCTTTTTATCATCAAATTTTCTCAGCCAATCATCAGTCATTTGTGTAAGTGCTTTAGCTGTTGAATGTCCTTCTCTATAAGCATGCTAAGTCTATTTGTCAATTTGTTCACTGTGAAATACACTGTATCTGTTCAAACACAAGTTTTTTCCAGTTGTTTACTAGGGTTAGTAGCAGTCTGATTGGTTTGCTATTTGAGCCAGTAAAGGGGTTTTTAATATTCTTGGGTAGAGGAATACTTTCGCCTTCCAGACCTGAGGGAACACACTCTCTAGTAGGCTTAAATTGAAGGATATGGTAAATAGGAATTAATATTGTTCGCTATTATCTTCAGTATTTTCCATGTTGTCAGACCCTGCTGGCTTGTCATTGTTGATAGACAATACTTTTCCACCTCTTCCACACTGACTTTATGGAAATTCAAAAGTACAGTTCTTATATTTCATAATTTGGTCCGATATACTTGGATGTGTGTGTCTTGTTTTGTTGGTGGCATGTCATGCCTAAGTTTGCTAATCTTACAATTAAAAATCTTTAAAGTAAGTTTGACAATATCAGTGTCCTCTGTAATGAATGAACCATCTGATTCAATGAATGATGGAGCTGAGATAGACTTTTTCCCCAACATTCATGTAAGATGCCCCAAAGCTTTTTACTATCATTCTTTGTTATTTACCTCTGTTTCATAGTATACTTTCTTCTTTTTATTCAGTTTAGTCACATGATTTCTCAATTTGCAGGACGTTGGCCAATGGGTTGTGCTGCCAGACTTATTTGCTATACCTTTGCCTCATCCCTCTAACCATACGATGTTTCACTCCTCATCAATCCAAGTGGATTTAACAGTTTTTACAGTCCTTTTCTTAATGGGTGCTTATTAGTAACTGGAATAAGTAGTTTCATAAATGTGTCAATTGCAGCGTCTGGTTGTTCTCATTACACCACCACAGACCAGCAGCGTCTGGTTGCTCCTCATTACACACCACAGACCAGCAGCGTCTGGTTGCTCCTCATTACACACCACAGACCAGCAGCGTCTGGTTGCTCCTCATTACACACCACAGACCAGCAGCGTCTGGTTGCTCCTCATTGCACACCACAGACCAGCATCGTCTGGTTGCTCCTCATTACACACCACAGACCAGCAGCGTCTTGTTGCTCCTCATTACACACCACAGACCAGCAGCGTCTGGTTGCTCCTCATTACACACCACAGACCAGCAGCGTCTGTTTGCTCCTCATTACACACCACAGACCAGCAGCGTCTGGTTGCTCCTCATTACACACCACAGACCAGCAGCGTCTGGTTGCTCCTCATTACACACCACAGACCAGCAGCGTCTGGTTGCTCCTCATTACACACCACAGACCAGCAGCGTCTGGTTGCTCCTCATTACACCACCACAGACCAGCAGCGTCTGGTTGCTCCTCATTACACACCACAGACCAGCAGCGTCTGGTTGCTCCTCATTACACACCACAGACCAGCAGCGTCTGGTTGCTCCTCATTACACACCACAGACCAGCAGCGTCTGGTTGCTCCTCATTACACACCACAGACCAGCATCGCCTGGTTGCTCCTCATTACACACCACAGACCAGCAGCGTCTGGTTGCTCCTCATTACACACCACAGACCAGCAGCGTCTGGTTGCTCCTCATTACACACCACAGACCAGCAGCGTCTGTTTGCTCCTCATTACACACCACAGACCAGCAGCGTCTGGTTGCTCCTCATTACACACCACAGACCAGCAGCGTCTGGTTGCTCCTCATTACACACCACAGACCAGCAGCGTCTGGTTGCTCCTCATTACACACCACAGACCAGCAGCGTCTGGTTGCTCCTCATTACACACCACAGACCAGCAGCTGTCTGGTTGCTCCTCATTACACACCACAGACCAGCAGCGTCTGGTTGCTCCTCATTACACACCACAGACCAGCAGCGTCTGGTTGCTCCTCATTACACACCACAGACCAGCAGCGTCTGGTTGCTCCTCATTACACACCACAGACCAGCAGCGTCTGGTTGCTCCTCATTACACACCACAGACCAGCAGCGTCTGGTTGCTCCTCATTACACACCACAGACCAGCAGCGTCTGTTTGCTCCTCATTACACACCACAGACCAGCAGCGTCTGGTTTCTCCTCATTACACACCACAGACCAGCAGTGTCTGGTTGCTCCTCATTACACACCACAGACCAGCAGCGTCTGGTTGCTCCTTATTACACACCACAGACCAGCAGTGTCTTGTTGCTCCTCATTACACACCACAGACCAGCAGCGTCTGGTTGCTCCTCATTACACACCACAGACCAGCAGCGTCTGGTTGCTCCTCATTACAGACCAGCAGCATCTGGTTGCTCCTCGTTACACACCACAGACCAGCAGCGTCTGGTTGCTCCTCATTACACACCACAGACCAGCAACGTCTGTTTGCTCCTCATTACACACCACAGACCAGCAGCGTCTGGTTGCTCCTCATTACACACCACAGACCAGCAGCGTCTGGTTGCTCCTCATTACACACCACAGACCAGCAGCGTCTGGTTGCTCCTCATTACACACCACAGACCAACAAATATTATTTACATCGTCAACGGAGGAATTACTACAAAACCTATTGTATGACCTCTTAAACACTATATTAGGCCCAGCCTTTGGAACTTTGGTTTTCCTATATTATGGCTACTATATTGTGATCATTGGCATCCTATGGATTTGATACTGTTTTAAAAAGATTTCTGCAACATATGAAGATGTGATCAATACATGTTGATGAGATTTAATCCCCTGTGCTGTTTGTAACCACTTGGTAGGTTGGACTGGACAACCTGAACCATGTTGCAGGCACTGGTTACAGTTTGAAGCTTTTCTTGAGTGCAGCTTGATGAAAGCCAGTCAATATTTAAATCAACGAAAAATATACCTCTGTTGATATCACATACATTATCAAGCATTTCACACATGTTATCCAGATATACTGACTGTTAGCTACTTGGAGGTCTACAGCAGGCTCCCACCAGAATGGGCTTTCTTAGGAGAGGCAGATGAACCTGTAGCCATATTACTTCAACAGTATTTAACATTATCCACATACTGACTGTCTATAGCAGCTTCCATCAGAATGGGGCTTTAGGTGAGGCAGATGAACCTGTAGCCATATGATCAACAGTATTTAACATTATCCACATACTGACTGTTAGCGCTTGAGGTCTACAGCAGCTTCCACCATGAATGGCTTTAGGTGAGGCAGATGAACCTGTAGCCATATTACTCAACAGTATTTAACGTATCCACATACTGACTGTTAACACTTGGTGGTCTACAGCAGCTTCCCACCAGAATGGGCTTTAGGGGAGGCAGATGAACCTGTAGCCATATTACTTCAACAGTATTTAACAGTATCCAGATACTGACTGTTACGCTGGAGGTCTACAGCAGCTTCCCACCAGAATGGGCTTTAGGTGAGGCAGATGAACCTGTAGCCATATTACTACAACAGTATTTAACATTATCCAGATACTGACTGGTCTATAGCAGCTTCCCACCAGAATGGGCTTTAGGTGAAGCAGATGGTAGCCTACCACAACAGTATTTAACATTATCCAGATACTGACTGGTCTATAGCAGTCCACCAGAATGGGCTTTAGGTGAGGCAGATGAACCTGTAGCCATATTACTACAACAGTATTTAACATTATCCAGATACTGACTGGTCTACAGCAGCTTCCAGAATGGGCTTTAGGGAGGCAGAATGGAAATATATTACTATAACAGCTTGACTGTCTATAGCAGCTTCCCACCAGAATGGTCTTTAGGTGAGGATGAACCTGTAGCCATATTACTACAGCAGTATTTAACATGAGATCCTCTCTAATCTTTACAGTAAAGTGGTTCTGAATATAAACAGCAACACCTCCCCCATTGGCATTTCTGTATTTTCTGTAGATGTTATAACTTCATGTATTGCTACCATTGTATAATGAAAGAGTTTTATCTAAGTGAGTTTCAGGACATAGTCAGACTATGAATGTCATCTGTTACTAGCAAGTTATTGATTTCATGAACCTTGTTTCTTAGGCTACATATGTTAACGGGGCTATTTTGGGCATTTTTCTTCCGGGATGTTTGACTGTTTTCATTGCTTTACTGGAAGCTTAACTGAGATGAGACATGCTCATGTTATTTATGTTAGTGCAGGGTGAGGCTGCACAGTGGTCTTCCTACTAGGACATTTGACCCCTCAGTGGTCTTCCTACTAGGACACACCGCCTCAGTGGTCTTCCCTACTAGGACACACCCCTCAGTGTTAACAGTGGTCTTCTTTGCACACACCACCGTGGTCTTCCACTAGGGACACACCACCTCAGTGGTGGTCTTCCTAATAGGACCCACACCCCTCCAGTGGTCTTCCTACTAGAGACACTCACCTCAGTGGTCTTCCTACTAGGACACACTGCCTCAGTGGTCTTCCTACTAGGACACACCTCCTCAGTGGTCTTCCTACTAGGACACACCACCTCAGTGGTCTTCCTACTAGGACACATTTACATACATTCATTTAAGTCATTTCAGTCCAGAGGTCAAATTGCGCGTTCCTAAGACATCCAGTGGAACACACCCATCTAAATCTTTTTAAGTGGTCTATCCCATTCTAGGTATTCCTGAAAGAGGTGGGGTTTCCTGAAGGTGGTGATTGACTCAGCTGTCCTGGCGTCGTGAGGGAGTTTGTTCCACCATTAGCCCAGACAGCGAACAGTTTTGACTCAGCGGGGAACTCTTCCTCAGTGGTAGGGAGGGAGCAGGCCAGAGGTGGATGAACCAGTGCCCTTGTTTGGGTGTAGGGCCTGATCAGAGCCTGGAGTACTGAGGTGGTTCCCCTCACAGCTCCGTGCAGGCAAGCACCATGGTCAGCGGATGCGAGCTTCAACTGGAAGCCAGTGGAGAGAAGCGGAGGAAGCTGAGGTGACGTGAGAACTTGGGAAGGTTGAACACCAGACGGGCTGCGGCGTTCTGGATGAGTTGTAGGGGTTTAATGGCACAGGCAGGAGCCCAGCCAACACACCACTCAGTGGTCTTCCTACTAGGACACACCTCCTCAGTGGTCTTCCTACTCAGGACACACCGCCTCAGTGGTCTTCCTACTAGGACACACCACCTAGTGGTCTTCCTACTAGGACACACCTCCTCAGTGGTCTTCCTACTCAGGGACACACCCACCTCAGTGGTCTTCCTACTAGAGACACGACCCAGTGTTCAGTAGTCTTCCTACTGGGACACACACCCTCAGTGGACTTCCTACTAGGACACCACCTCAGTGGTCTTCCTACTAGACACACCACCTCAGTGGTCTTCCCACCAGTGACACAACCTCTGGGAAGACAGCGGTCTTCCCCACCAGACACACCACCTCAGTGTTAAACAGGTCTTCCTATAGGACACACCACCCAGTGTTAACTGTGGTCTTCCTACTAGGACACACCGCCTCAGTGGTCTTCCCATTAGGGCACACCCACCTCAGTGGTCTTCCTATTTAGGACACACCGCCTCAGTGTCTCCTACTAGGACTTTCACCACCAGTGGTCTTCCCATCAGGGACACACCACCTCAGTGGTCTTCCTACTCAGGGACACACCACCTCAGTGGTCTTCCTACTTAGACACACCACCTCAGTGGTCTTCCTACTAGGACACGACCAGTGTTAACAGTGGTCTTTCCTACTGGGACACACCACTCAGTGGACTTCCCATTCAGGGACACACCACCTCAGTGGTCTTCCCCATAGGACACACTCACCTCAGTGTTAACAGTGGTCTTCCACTAGACACACCACCTCAGTTAACAGTGGTCTTCCCACCAGGACACACCACATCAGTGTTAACAGTGGTCTCCCACCAGGACACACCACCAGTGTTAACTGTGGTCTTCCTACTAGACACACAACCCTGTGTTAACAGTGTCTTCCCTATTTAGGACACACCACCTCAAAGTGTTAACAGTGTTCTTCCTAACTAGGTGACACACCACCTCAGTGTTAACAGTGGTCTTCCCTACTAGACACATTCACCTCAGTGTTAACAGTGGTCTTCCTACTAGACACACCACCTCAGTGTTAACAGGTCTTCCTACTAGGACACACCACTGTTAACAGTGTAGTCCTCCTACTAGGACACCTTCCTCAATGTTAACAGTGGTCTTCCTCTCTACTAGGACACACCACCTCAGTGGTCTTCCTACTAGACACACCTCCTCAGTGTTAAACAGTGGTCTTCCCCATAGACACACCACCTCAGTGCAGCACAGTGGTCTTCCCTACTGGGACACACCTCCTCAGTGTTAACAGGTCTTCCTACTAGGGACACACCACCAGTGTTAACAGTATCTGGGCCCCACTAGACACACCACCTCAGTGTTAATTATGGTCTTCCTACTAGACACACCACCTCAGTGTTACCAGGTCTTCCTACTAGACACACCATCTCAAAGCACAGTGGTCTTCCTATAGGACACACCACCCAGTGTTTAACAGTGGTCTTCCTATAGGACACACCACCCTCAGTGTTAACAGTGGTCTCTACTAGACACACCACCTCAGTACACAGTGGTCTTCCTCCAGGGACACACCACCTCAGGTTAACAGTGGCTCAGACACACTACTCCAGTGTTAACAGTGGTCTTCCTATTGGGACACACCCACCTCAGTGGACTTCCTACTAGACACACCACCTCAGTGGTCTTCCTACTAGACACACCACCTCAGTGGTCTTCCCACCAGACACACAACCTCAGTGTTAACAGTGGCCCTCTGATCCAGACACACCACCCCAGCACAGTGGTCTTCCTATAGGACACCACCCAGTGTTAATCTCGTGGTCTTCCTCACTAGACACACCGCTCAGCGGTCTTCCTACTAGGCACACCACCTCAGTGGTCTTCCCACTAGGGACACACCGCCTCAGTGGTCTTCTCCTACTAGGACACCACCTCAGTGGTCTTCCTACTAGACACACTCACCTCAGTGGTCTCCCCACTAGGACACACCACCCCGGGTCTTCCTACTAGGACACACCACCTCAGTGGTCTTCCTGCATTAGAGACACTCACCTCAGTAACAGTGGTCTTCCTACTGGGACACACCCACCTCAGTGGGACTTCCCATTAGGACACACCACCTCAGTGGTCTTCCTACTAGGACACACACCACCTCAGTGTTAACAGTGGTCTCCACTAGGACACACCACCTCAGTGCACAGTGGTCTTCCCACCAGACACACCACATCAGTGTTAACAGTGGTCTTCCCACCAGGACACACCACCTCAGTGTTACACACAGTGGTCTTCCTATAGGACACACCACCTCAGTGTTACACTGTGGTCTTCCTACTTGTGGACACACCACCTCAGTGTTAACAGTGGTCTCTCCCACCAGACACACCACCCCAGTGTTAACAGTGGTCTTCCTATAGGACACACCACCTCAGTGTTAACTGTGGTCTTCCTACTAGGACACACCACCTCAGTGTTAACAGTGGTCTTCCTACTAGGACACACCTCCTCAGTGTTAATAGTGGTCTTCCTACTAGGATACACCACCTCAGTGGTCTTCCCTACTAGACACACCTCCTCAGTGTTAACAGTGGTCTTCCCATAGGACACCACCTCAGTGCACAGTGGTCTTCCTACTGGGACACACCTCCTCAGTGTTAACAGGTCTTCCTACTAGACACACCACCTCAGTGTTAACAGTGGTCTTCCTACTAGGACACACCACCTCAGTGTTAACAGTGGTCTTCCTATAGGACACACCACCTCAGTGTTATGGTCTTCCCAGGTAGACACACCACCTCAGTGTTAACAGTGGTCTTCCTACTAGACACCATCTCAGTGTTAACAGTGGCCCCTCCCACACCACCTCAGTGTTAACAGTGGTCTAGACACACTACCTCAGTGCTGGGCCGTGTAGTCTTCCTCTATAGGACACACCTCCTCAGTGGTCTTCCTACTAGGACACACCGCCTCAGTGGTCTTCCTATAGGACACACCTCCTCAGTGGTCTTCCTACTAGGACACACCTCCTCAGTGGTCTTCCACTAGGACACCACCTCCTCAGTGGTCTTCCTATAGGACACACCACCTCAGTGTTAACAGTGGTCTTCCTACTAGGACACACCACCTCAGTGTTAACAGTGGTCTTCCTACTAGGACACACCGCCTCAGTGGTCTTCCTACTAGGGACACACCGCCTCAGTGGTCTTCCTACTAGGGCACACCACCTCAGTGGTCTTCCTACTAGGACACACCACCTCAGTGGTCTTCCTACTAGGACACACCACCTCAGTGGTCTTCCTGCTAGGACACACCACATCAGTGGTCTTCCCTACTAGGACACACCACCTCAGTGGTCTTCCTACTAGGAGACACGACCTCAGTGTTAACAGTGGTCTTTCTACTAGGACACACCACCTCAGTGTTAACAGTGGTCTTCCCACCAGGACACACCACCTCAGTGTTAACAGTGGTCTTCCTACTAGGACACACCACCTCAGTGTTAACAGTGGTCTTCCTACTAGGACACACCTATCAGTGTTAACAGTGGTCTTCCTACTGGGACACACGCCATACCCATATAGCATGCATGTAGCCTACCCATATAGCATGCATGTAACCTAATGGACATCAGGGGAAGAGAGAGAGAAAGAGATAGGAGGGTTGAGATAGAGAGAGAGATATGAGGAGAGAGATGGAGAGGGATAGTGGTTGGGAGAGAGACAGTGGTGGGGAGAGAGATATAGTGGTGGGGAGAGAGATATAGTGGTGGGGAGACAGAGGGAGAGAGATAGTGGTGGGTAGACAGAGGGAGAGAGATAGTGGTGGGTAGACAGAGGGAGAGAGATAGTGGTGGGTAGACAGAGGAGAGAGAGAGATAGTGGTGGGTAGACAGAGGGAGAGAGAGAGATAGTGGTGGGTAGACAGAGGAGAGAGAGATAGTGGTGGGTAGACAGAGGGAGAGAGATAGTGGTGGGTAGACAGAGGGAGAGAGAGAGATAGTGGTGGGTAGACAGAGGGACAGAGATAGTGGTGGGTAGACAGAGGGAGAGAAGATAGTGGTGGGTAGACAGTGGTGGGGAGAGAGATAGTGGTGGGGAGACAGAGGGAGAGAGATAGTGGTGGGGAGACAGAGGGAGAGAGATAGTGGTGGGTAGACAGAGGGACAGAGATAGTGGTGGGTAGACAGAGGGAGAGAGATAGTGGTGGGTAGACAGAGGGAGAGAGACAGTGGTGGGTAGACAGTGGTGGGGAGACAGAGGAGAGAGAGATAGTGGTGGGGAGACAGAGGGAGAGAGATATATAGTGGTGGGGAGACAGAGGGAGAGAGATATAGTAGTGGTGAGGAGACAGAGGGAGAGAGATATATAGTGGTGGGTAGACAGAGGGAGAGAGATATATAGTGGTGGGTAGACAGAGGAGAGAGAGATAGTGGTGGGTAGACAGAGGGAGAGAGATAGTGGTGGGTAGACAGAGGGAGAGAGAGATAGTGGTGTGAGACAGAGGAGAGAGAGTATATAGTGGTGGGGAGACAGAGGGAGAGAGATATATAGTGGTGGGTAGACAGAGGGAGAGAGATAGTGGTGGGTAGACAGAGGGAGAGAGATAGTGGTGGGGTGAGACAGAGAGAGAGATAGTGGTGGGTAGACAGTGGTGGGGAGACAGAGGAGAGAGAGATAGTGGTGGGGAGACAGAGGGAGAGAGATATATAGTGGTGGGGAGACAGAGGGAGAGAGATATATAGTGGTGGGGTAGACAGAGGGAGAGAGATAGTGGTGGGTAGACAGTGGTGGGGAGACAGAGGGAGAGAGAGATAGTGGTGAGGAGACAGAGGGAGAGAGATATATAGTGATGGGGAGACAGAGGGAGAGAGAGAGATAGTGGTGGGGAGACAGAGGGAGAGAGATAGTGGTGGGTAGACAGAGGAGAGAGAGAGATAGTGGTGGGGAGACAGAGGGAGAGAGATAGTGTAGGTAGACAGAGGGAGAGAGATAGTGCAGGTAGACAGGTGGTGGGGAGACAGAGGCAGAGAGAGATATAGTGGTGGGGAGACAGAGGGAGAGAGAGAGATAGTGGTGGGGAGACAGAGGGAGAGAGATAGTGGTGGGGAGACAGAGGAGAGAGAGATAGTGGTGGGGAGAGAGATATAGTGGTGGGGAGAGAGATATAGTGGTGGGGAGACAGAGGGAGAGAGATAGTGGTGGGTAGACAGAGGAGAGAGATAGTGGTGGGTAGACAGAGGGAGAGAGATAGTGGTGGGTAGACAGAGGGAGAGAGAGAGATAGGTGGTGGGTAGACAGAGGGAGAGAGATAGTGGTGGGTAGACAGAGGGAGAGAGATAGTGGTGGGTAGACAGAGGGAGAGAGATAGTGGTGGGTAGACAGAGGAGAGAGAGAGATAGTGGTGGGTAGACAGAGGGACAGAGATAGTGGTGGGTAGATGAGGGAGAGAGAGATAGTGGTGGGGAGAGAGAGATAGTGGTGGGGAGACAGAGGAGAGAGATAGTGGTGGGGAGACAGAGGAGAGAGATAGTGGTGGGTAGACAGAGGGACAGAGATAGTGGTGGGTAGACAGAGGGAGAGAGATAGTGGTGGGTAGACAGAGGGAGAGAGACAGTAGGGTAGACAGTGGTGGGGAGACAGAGGGAGAGAGAGAGATGGGGAGACAGAGGGAGAGAGATATATATGGGGAGACAGAGAGGGAGAGAGATATAGTGGTGGGGGAGAGGGAGGGAGAGAGATATATAGTGGTGGGTAGACAGAGGGAGAGAGATATATAGTGGTGGGTAGACAGAGGGAGAGAGATAGTGGTGGGGTAGACAGAGGGAGAGAGATAGTGGTGGGTAGACAGAGGGAGAGAGAGATAGTGGTGGGGAGACAGAGGGAGAGAGATATATAGTGGTGGGGGAGACAGAGGGAGAGAGATATATAGTGGTGGGTAGACAGAGGAGGGGGAGATAGTGGTGGGTAGACAGAGGGAGAGAGATAGTGGTGGGTAGACAGGGAGGAGAGAGATAGTGGTGGGTAGACAGTGGTGGGGGAGACAGAGGGAGAGAGAGATAGTGGTGGGGAGACAGAGGGAGAGAGATATATAGTGGTGGGGGAGACAGAGGGAGAGAGATATATAGTGGTGGTAGACAGAGGGAGAGAGATAGTGGGTGGGTAGACAGTGGTGGGGAGACAGAGGGAGGAGATAGTGGTGGGGAGACAGAGGGAGAGAGATATATAGGATGGGGAGACAGAGGGAGAGAGAGAGATAGTGGTGGGGGAGACAGAGGGAGAGAGATAGTGGTGGGGAGACAGAGGAGAGAGAGAGATAGTGGTGGGGAGACAGAGGGAGAGAGATAGGTAGACAGAGGGAGAGAGATAGTGGTGGGTAGACAGTGGTGGGGAGACAGAGAGAGAGATAGTGGTGGGGAGACAGAGGGAGAGAGAGAGATAGTGGTGGGGAGACAGAGGGAGAGAGATAGCAGGGGAGACAGAGGGAGAGAGAGATAGTGGTGGGGAGACAGAGGGGAGAGAGATAGTGGTGGGGGAGACAGAGGGAGAGAGAGATAGTGGTGGGGGAGACAGAGGGAGAGAGAGATAGTGGTGGGGAGACAGAGGGAGAGGGAGAGACATTGGTGGGGACAGAGAGATAGTGGTGGGGAGAGAGATAGTGGTGGGGAGATATGTTGAATATATTGTTTGGGGTGGCGTTGTAGTCGGTTTAAAGTGTATTTTGAAGAATTTCTATGTTTTTGTCAGTTGAGAATGTAATCCTCTATGGGTGTTGGTTTCATGGGTACAGCAGTATTGTTCAGGCTTGAGGTTGGACTCAAACAATGAGTTATGAGTCATACAGTGAAACTTCTATTATTTTCAAAGCTGGATGTGCTTGCTGCTTGACCGTAGATAATGATAATAAAGCCTTGTCTCTCCCTCTCCCCCGCCCCTGCTGTCCCTCCTCCTCTCCCCTGCTGTCCCTCCTCTCCTTCCTCCCCCATGCTGTCCCTCCCTCCTCCCCTCCTCCTCTCCCCCTGCTGTCCCCTCCTCCTCCCTCCTGTCCTCCCTCCTTCCCTAATGTCCCTCCATCCCCTCCTTCCTCCCATCCTGTCCCTCCCTCCCTCTGTTCCCTCCTCCCCCATGCTGTCCCTCCTTCCCCCCCATGCTGTCACTCTCCTGCTGTCTCCTCTCCCCCTGTTCCTGTTAGACAAGACCATCCTGTTCTGTTAGACAAGACCACCCTGTTCCTGTTAGGACAAGACCATCCTGTTCCTGTTAGACAAGACCACCCTGTTCCTGTTAGACAAGACCACCCTGTTCCTATTAGACAAGACCATCCTGTTCCTGTTAGACAAGACCACCCTGTTCCTGTTGTGGACAAGACCATCCTGTTCCTGCTAGACAAGACCACCCTGTTCCTGTTAGACAAGTCCATCCTGTTCCCTGTTAGACAAGACCACCCTGTTCCTGTTAGACAAGACCACCTTGTTCCTGCTAGACAAGACCATCCTGTTCTGTTCAGACAAGACCACCCTGTTCCTGTTAGACAAGTCCATCCTGTTCCTGTTAGACAAGACCACCTTTGTCTCCTGTTAGACAAGACCATCCTGTTCCTGTTAGACAAGACCACCCTGTTCCTGTTAGACAAGACCATCCTGTTCCTGCTAGACAAGACCATCCTGTTCCTGTTAGACAAGACCACCCCTGTTCCTGTTAGACAAGACCATGCTGTTCCTGTTAGACAAGACCACCCTGTTCCTGTTAGACAAGACCATCCTGTTCCTGTTAGACAAGACCACCCTGTTCCTGTTAGACAAGACCATCCTGTTCCTGTTAGACAAGACCACCCTGTTCCTGCTAGACAAGACCATCCTGTTCCTGTTAGACAAGACCATCCTGTTCCTGTTAGACAAGACCACCCTGTTCCTATTAGACAAGACCACCCTGTTCCTATTAGACAAGACCATCCTGTTCCTGTTAGACAAGCTGTTTGTCTAGACACTAACGCCTACCTGTACCTGTGTGTCTAAAAATACCTTCCAAATGCCACCCTAATCCCTATAGTGTGCAGTATGCCATCCAAATGCTCACCCTAATCCCTATAGTGCAGTATGCCATCCAAATGCCACCCTAATCCCTATAGTGCAGTATGCCATCCAAATGCCACCCTAATCCCTATAGTGCAGGATGCCATCCAAATGCCACCCTAATCCCTATATAGTGCAGGATGCTATCCAAATGCCACCCTAATCCCTATAGTGCAGTATGCCATCCAAATGCCACCCTAATCCCTATAGTGCAGGATGCCATCCAAATGCAGGATGCCATCCAAATGCCACCCTAATCCCTATAGTGCAGGATGCCATCCAAATGCCACCCTAATCCCTATAGTGCAGTATGCCATCCAAATGCCACCCTAATCCCATATAGTGCAGGTGATGCCATCCAAATGGCACCCTAATCCCTATATAGCAGTGATGCCATCCAAATGGCACCCTAATCCCTATATAGCAGGATGCCATCCAAATGGCACCCTAATCCCTATATAGTGCAGTATGCCATCCAAATGCTAACCCTAATCCCTATATAGTGCAGTATGCCATCCAAATGCCACCCCTAATCCCTATATAGTGCAGTATGCCATCCAAATGGCACCCTAATCCCTATATAGCAGTATGCCATCCAAATGGCACCAATCCCTATATGGTGCAGTATCGTTATGCAGTATCATTATGCAGTAGTATCGTTATGCAGTAGTAAGGTCATGCAGTAGTATCGTTATGCAGTATCGTTATGCATTATTGTTATGCAGTAGTATCATTATGCAGTATCATTATCCAGTAGCATCATTATGCAATAGTATTGTTATGCAGTAGTAGCATTATGGAGTAGTGTTGTTATGCAGTAGTATTGTTATGCAGTACAGTTATGCAGTATCATTATGCAGTATTATTATTATGCAGTAGCATTATGCAGTAGTATCATTATGCAGTATCGTGATACAGTAGTATCATTATGCAGTAGTATAATTATGCAGCATCGTTATGCAGTAGCATCGTGATACTGGGTGCAGCACGTTATGCAGTAGTATCGTTATGCAGTAGTATTGTTATGCAGTAGCATTATGCAGTATTGTTATGCAGTAGTAATCATTATGCAGTATCGTTATGCAGTAGTATCATGATGCAGTAGTATCGTTATGCACTAGTATCATTATGCAGTATCGTTATGCAGTAGTATCGCAGATACAGTAGTATCGTGATACAGTAGTATCGTTATGCAGTAGTATCAAATCAAATTTATTTATATAGCCCTTCGCACATCATCAGCTGATATGTCAAAGTGCTGTACAGAAACTCAACCTAAAACCCCAAACAGCAAGCAATGCAGGTGTAGAAGCACGGTGGCTAGAAAACTCCCTAGAAAGGCGAAAAACCTAGGAAGAAACCTAGAGAGGAACCAGGCTATGTGGGGTGGCCAGTCCTCTTCTGGCTGTGCCGGGTGGAGATTATAACAGAACATGGCCAAGATGTTCAAATGTTCATAAATGACCAGCATGGTCGAATAATAATAAGGCAGAACAGTTGAAACTGGAGCAGCAGCACAGTCAGGTGGAAGTTGAAACTGAAGCAGCAGCATGGCCAGGTGGACTGGGGACAGCAAGGAGACATCATGTCAGGTAGTCCTGGGGCATGGTCCTAGGGCTCAGGTCAGTTGAAACTGGAACAGCAGCATGGCCAGGTGGACTGGGGAAAGCAAGGAGTCATCATGTCAGGTAGTCCTGGGGCATGGTCCTAGGGCTCAGGTCAGTTGAAACTGGAACAGCAGCATGGCCAGGTGGACTGGGGAAAGCAAGGAGTCATCATGTCAGGTAGTCCTGGGGCATGGTCCTAGGGCTCAGGTCAGTTGAAACTGAACAGCAGCATGGCCAGGTGGACTGGGGAAAGCAAGGAGTCATCATGTCAGGTAGTCCTGGGGGCATGGTCCTGGTATCGTTATGCAGTCAGTATCATTATGCAGTAGTATCGTTGATGCTGTAGTATCGTTATGCAGTAGTATCATTATCTACTATCATTGTGCAGTATCGTTATGCAGTATCATTATGCAGTAGTATCGTGATGCAGTAGTATCATTATGCAGTAGTATCGTGATGCTGTAGTATCATTATGCAGTATTGTTATGCAGTAGTATCATTATGCAGTATTGTTATGCAGTAGTATTGTTATGCAGTAGTATCATTATGCAGTATTGTTATGCAGTAGTATCGTTATGCAGTAGTATTGTGATGCAGTAGTATCATTATGCAGTATTGTTATGCTGTATCGCTATGATGTTGTATCGCTATGCAGTATCATTATGCAGTAATCGGTATGCAGTATCATTATGCAGTATCATTATGCAGTATCATTATGCAGTATCATTATGCACACTATAGTATCATTATGCAGTATCATTATGCAGTATCGCGGCGCTGTATCATATGCAGTATCGTTATGCTGTATCGTTATGCAGTATCATTATGCAGTATCATTATGCAGTATCGTTTATGCAGTAGTATCATGATGCAGTAGTATCAAAATTTATGCACTAGTATCATTATGCAGTATCGTTATGCAGTATATCGTGATACAGTAGTATCGTGATACAGTAGTATCGTATGCAGTAGTATCAAATCAAATTTATTTATATAGCCCTTCGTACATCAGCTGATATCTCAAAGTGCTGTACAGAAACTCAACCTAAAACCCCAAACAGCAAGCAATGCAGGTGTAGAAGCACGGTGGCTAGGAAAACTCCCTAGAAAGGCGAAAACCTAGGAAGAAACCTAGAGAGGAACCAGGCTATGGGGTGGCCAGTCCTCTCTGGCTGTGCCGGGTGGAGATTATAACAGAACATGGCCAAGATGTTCAAATGTTCATAAATGACCAGCATGGTCGAATAATAATAAGGCAGAACAGTTGAAACTGGAGCAGCAGCACAGTCAGGTGGAAGTTGAAACTGAAGCAGCAGCATGGCCAGGTGGACTGGGGACAGCAAGGAGACATCATGTCAGGTAGTCCTGGGGCATGGTCCTAGGGCTCAGGTCAGTTGAAACTGAACAGCAGCATGGCCAGGTGGACTGGGGAAAGCAAGGAGTCATCATGTCAGGTAGTCCTGGGGCATGGTCCTAGGGCTCAGGTCAGTTGAAACTGGAACAGCAGCATGGCCAGGTGGACTGGGGAAAGCAAGGAGTCATCATGTCAGGTAGTCCTGGGGCATGGTCCTAGGGCTCAGGTCAGTTGAAACTGGAACAGCAGCATGGCCAGGTGGACTGGGGAAAGCAAGGAGTCATCATGTCAGGTAGTCCTGGGGCATGGTCCTGGTATCGTTATGCAGTAGTATCATTATGCAGTAGTATCGTGATGCTGTAGTATCGTTATGCACTAGTATCATTATCTACTATCATTGTGCAGCATGCAGTATCATTTAGTATCGTGTGGATGCAGCAGTAGTATCATTATGCAGTAGTATCGTGATGCTGTAGTATCATTATGCAGTATTGTTATGCAGTAGTATCATTATGCAGTATTGTTATGCAGTAGTATTGTTATGCAGTAGTATCATTATGCAGTATTGTTATGCAGTAGTATCGTTATGCAGTAGTATTGTGATGCAGTAGTATCATTATGCAGTATTAAGGCGCTGTATCGTTATGCTGTTGTATCGTTATGCAGTATCATTATGCAGTAATCAGTATGCAGTATCATTATGCAGTATCATTATGCAGTATCATTATGCAGTATCATTAGCGCAGTATCGTTATGCAGTATCATTATGCAGTATCGTTATGCAGTATCGTTATGCAGTATCATTATGCTGTATCGTTATGCTGTATCGTTATGCAGTATCGTTATGCTGTATCGTTATGCAGTATCATTATGCAGTATCATTATGCAGTATCGTTATGCAGTATCATTATGCAGTATCGTTATGCAGTATCGTTATGCAGTATCATTATGCAGTATCGTTATGCAGTATCGTTATGCAGTATCGTTATGCAGTATCGTTATGCAGTATCGTTATGCAGTATCATTATGCAGTATCATTATGCAGTATCGTTATGCAGTATCATTATGCAGTATCATTATGCAGTATCGTTATGCAGTATCGTTATGCAGTATCATTATGCAGTAATCAGTATGCAGTATCATTATGCAGTATCGTTATGCAGTATCGTTATGCAGTATCGTTATGCAGTATCATTATGCAGTATCATTATGCAGTATCGTTATGCAGTATCGTTATGCAGTATCGTTATGCAGTATCATTATGCAGTAATCAGTATGCAGTATCATTATGCAGTATCATTATGCAGTATCGTTATGCAGTATCATTATGCAGTATCATTATGTAGTATCGTTATGCAGTAGTATCGTTATGCAGTAGTATCGTTATGCAGTATCGTTATGCAGTAGTATCGTTATGCAGTAGTATCGTTATGTATTAGTATCATTATGCAGTATTGTTATGCAGTAGTATCGTGATCTGTAGTATCATTATGCAGTAGTATCATTATCTTGTATCATGCAGTATCGTTATGCAGTAGTATCGTTATGCAGTAGTATCATTATGCAGTAGTATCGTTATGCACTAGTATCATTATGCAGTATCGTTATGCACTGTCGTTATGCAGTATCAGTATGCTGTATCGTTATGCAGTATCGTTATGCAGTAGTATCGTTATGCAGTAGTATCGTTATGCAGTATCGTTATACAGTATCATTATGTAGTATCATTATGCAGTATCGTTATGCAGTATCGTTATGCAGTATCATTATGCAGTAGTATCGTTATGCAGTATCGTTATGCAGTATCGTTATGCAGTATCATTATGTAGTATCATTATGCAGTATCATTATGCAGTATCGTTATGCAGTATCATTATGCAGTAGTATCGTTATGCAGTATCATTATGTAGTATCATTATGCAGTATCATTATGCAGTATCGTTATGCAGTATCATTATGCAGTAGTATCGTTATGCAGTATCGTTATGCTGTATCGTTATGCTGTATCGTTATGCAGTATCGTTATGCAGTATCATTATGTAGTATCATTATGTAGTATCATTATGCAGTATCGTTATGCAGTATCATTATGTAGTCATTATGCAGTATCATTATGCAGTATCGTTATGCAGTATCGTTATGCAGTAGTATCGTTATGCAGTATCGTTATGCTGTATCGTTATGCTGTATCGTTATGCAGTATCGTTATGCAGTATCATTATGTAGTATCATTATGTAGTATCATTATGCAGTACCGTTATGCAGTATCATTATGCAGTAGTATCATTATGCAGTATCGTTATGCAGTATCATTATGCTGTATCGTTATGCAGTATCGTTATGCAGTATCGTTATGCTGTATCGTTATGCAGTATCATTATGCAGTATCATTATGCAGTATCATTATGCAGTATCATTATGCAGTATCGTTATGCAGTATCATTATGCAGTATCATTATGCAGTAGTATCGTTATGCAGTATCGTTATGCAGTATCGTTATGCAGTATCATTATGCTGTATCGTTATGCTGTATCGTTATGCAGTATCGTTATGCTGTATCGTTATGCAGTATCATTATGCAGTATCATTATGCAGTATCGTTATGCAGTATCATTATGCAGTAGTATCGTTATGCAGTATCGTTATGCTGTATCGTTATGCAGTATCGTTATGCAGTAGTATCGTTATGCAGTATCGTTATGC
>NW_027037508.1:0-20069 GCF_034236695.1 Oncorhynchus nerka
AAGACATCGGGTCGTAGCATCACACTGCTACACCGAGGCCATCGGACAAGACATCGGGTACAGTCGTAGCATCACACTGCTACACTGAGGCCATCGGACAAGACATCGGGTCGTAGCATCACACTGCTACACTGAGGCCATCGGACAAGACATCGGGTACAGTCGTAGCATCACACTGCTACACCGAGGCCATCGGACAAGACATCGGGTCGTAGCATCACACTGCTACACTGAGGCCATCGGACAAGACATCGGTGCGCCGTAGCATCACACTGCTACACTGAGGCCATCGGACAAGACATCAGGTACAGTCGTGCATCACACTGCTACACTGAGGCCATCGGACAAGACATTGGGTCTGTAGCATCACACTGCTACACCTGGAGGCCATCGGACAAGACATCGGGTACAGTCGTAGCATCACACTGCTACACCGAGCGCCATCGGACAAGACATCGGGTCGTAGCATCACACTGCTACACTGGAGGCTATCGGACAAGACATCGGGTCGTAGCATCACACTGCTACACTGAGACCATCGGACAAGACATCGGGTACAGTCGTAGCATCACACTGCTACACTGAGGCCATCGGACAAGACATCGGGTACAGTCGTAGCATCACACTGCTACACTGAGGCCATCGGACAAGACATCGGGTACAGTCGTAGCATCACACTGCTACACTGAGGCCATCGGACAAGACATTGGGTACAGTCGTAGCATCACACTGCTACACTGAGGCCATCGGACAAGACGTCGGGTCGTGAGCATCACACTGCTACACCGAGTGCCATCGGACAAGACCATCGGGTCGTAGCATCACACTGCTACACCGAGGCCATCGGACAAGACATCGGGTCGTAGCATCACACTGCTACACCGAGGCCATCGGACAAGACATCGGGTCGTAGCATCACACTGCTACACCGAGGCCATCGGACAAGACATCGGGTCGTAGCATCACACTGCTACACCGAGGCCATCGGACAAGACATCGGGTCGTAGCATCACACTGCTACACCGAGGCCATCGGACAAGACATCGGGTCGTAGCATCACACTGCTACACCGAGGCCATCGGACAAGACATCGGGTCGTAGCATCACACTGCTACACTGAGGCCATCGGACAAGACATCGGTCAGTCGTAGCATCACACTGCTACACCGAGGCCATCGGACAAGACATCGGGTACAGTCGTAGCATCACAATGCTACACCGAGGCCATCGGACAAGACATCGGGTCGTAGCATCACACTGCTACACCGAGGCCATCGGACAAGACATCGGGTCGTAGCATCACACTGCTACACTGAGGCCATCGGACAAGACATCGGGTACAGTCGTAGCATCACACTGCTACACAGAGGCCATCGGACAAGACATCGGGTCGTAGCATCACACTGCTACACCGAGGCCATCGGACAAGACATCGGGTCGTAGCAGCATCACACATGCTACACCGGGTCGCCATCGCGACACAGACATCGGGTCAGTAGCATCACACTGCTACACCGAGGCCATCGGACAAGACATCGGGTCGTAGCATCACACTGCTACACTGAGGCCATCGGACAAGACATCGGGTACAGTCGTAGCATCACAATGCTACACCGAGGCCATCGGACAAGACATCGGGTCGTAGCATCACACTGCTACACTGAGGCCATCAGACAAGACATCGGGTCGTAGCATCACACTGCTACACCGAGGCCATCGGACAAGACATCGGGTCGTAGCATCACACAGCTACACCGAGGCCATCGGACAAGACATCGGGTCGTAGCATCACACTGCTACACTGAGGCCATCGGACAAGACATCAGGTCGTAGCATCACACTGCTACACTGAGGCCATCGGACAAGACATCGGGTACAGTCGTAGCATCACACTGCTACACCGAGGCCATCGGACAAGACATCGGGTCGTAGCATCACACTGCTACACCGAGGCCATCAGACAAGACATCGGGTCGTAGCATCACACTGCTACACTGAGGCCATCGGACAAGACATCGGGTCGTAGCATCACACTGCTACACTGAGGCTATCGGACAAGACATCGGGTCGTAGCATCACACTGCTACACTGAGGCCATCGGACAAGACATCGGGTACAGTCGTAGCATCACACTGCTACACTGAGGCCATCGGACAAGACATCGGGTACAGTCGTAGCATCACACTGCTACACTGAGGCCATCGGACAAGACATCGGGTCGTAGCATCACACTGCTACACTGAGGCCATCGGACAAGACATCGGGTACAGTCGTAGCATCACACTGCTACACTGAGGCCATCGGACAAGACATCGGGTACAGTCGTAGCATCACACTGCTACACTGAGGCCATCGGACAAGACATCGGGTACAGTCGTAGCATCACACTGCTACACTGAGGCCATCGGACAAGACATCGGGTACAGTCGTAGCATCACACTGCTACACTGAGACCATCGGACAAGACATCGGGTACAGTCGTAGCATCACACTGCTACACTGAGGCCATCGGACAAGACATCGGTCAGTCGTAGGCATCACACTGCTACACCTGAGGCCATCGGACAAGACATCGGGTCGTAGCATCACACTGCTACACCGAGGCCATCGGACAAGACATCGGGTACAGTCGTAGCATCACACTGCTACACTGAGGCCATCGGACAAGACATTGGGTACAGTCGTAGCATCACACTGCTACACTGAGGCCATCGGACAAGACGTCGGGTCGTAGCATCACACTGCTACACCGAGGCCATCGGACAAGACATCGGGTCGTAGCATCACACTGCTACACCGAGGCCATCGGACAAGACATCGGGTCGTAGCATCACACTGCTACACCGAGGCCATCGGACAAGACATCGGGTCGTAGCATCACACTGCTACACCGAGGCCATCGGACAAGACATCGGGTCGTAGCATCACACTGCTACACCGAGGCCATCGGACAAGACATCGGGTCGTAGCATCACACAGCTACACCGAGGCCATCGGACAAGACATCGGGTCGTAGCATCACACTGCTACACTGAGGCCATCGGACAAGACATCGGGTACAGTCGTAGCATCACACTATTACACAGAGGCCATCGGACAAGACATCGGGTCGTAGCATCACACTGCTACACCGAGGCCATCGGACAAGACATCGGGTCGTAGCATCACACTGCTACACCGAGGCCATCGGACAAGACATCGGGTCGTAGCATCACACTGCTACACCGAGGCCATCGGACAAGACATCGGGTCGTAGCATCACACAGCTACACCGAGGCCATCGGACAAGACATCGGGTCGTAGCATCACACTGCTACACTGAGGCCATCGGACAAGACATCGGGTCGTAGCATCACACTGCTACACTGAGGCCATCGGACAAGACATCGGGTACAGTCGTAGCATCACAATGCTACACCGAGGCCATCGGACAAGACATCGGGTCGTAGCATCACACTGCTACACTCGAGGCCATCGGACAAGACATCGGTCGCAGCATCACACTGCTAAGCACTGAGGTCATACCGACAAGACATCGGGTACAGTCGTAGCATCACAAATGCTACACCGAGGCCATCGACAAGACATCGGGTCGCAGTATCACACCGCTACAATTTAGCCATCGGACAAGACATCGGGTCGTGAGCATCACACTGCTACACTGGAGGCCATCGGACAAGACATCGGGTCGTAGCATCACACTGCTACACTGAGGCCATCGACAAGACATCGGGTACAGTCGTAGCATCACACTGCTACACAGAGGCCATCGGACAAGACATCGGTCGTAGCATCACACTGCCAAGCACCGGCGCCATCGGACAAGACATCGGGTCGAGCATCACACTGCTACACCGGCGACACGACAAAGACATCGGGTCGGAGCATCACACTGCTACACCGGGGCCATCGGACAAGACATCGGGTCGAAAGTATCACACTGCTACACTGAGGCCATCGACAAGACATCGGGTCGCAGTAATGCCACTGCTACACTGAGGCCATCGGACAAGACATCGGGTACAGTCGTAGCATCACAATGCTACACCGAGGCCATCGGACAAGACATCGGGTCGTAGCATCACACTGCTACACCGAGGCCATCGGACAAGACATCGGGTCGTAGCATCACACTGCTACACTGAGGCCATCGGACAAGACATCGGGTCGTAGCATCACACTGCTACACTGAGGCCATCGGACAAGACATCGGGTACAGTCGTAGCATCACACTGCTACACAGAGGCCATCGGACAAGACATCGGGTCGTAGCATCACACTGCTACACCGAGGCCATCGGACAAGACATCGGGTCGTAGCATCACACTGCTACACCGAGGCCATCGGACAAGACATCGGGTCGGAGCATCACACTGCTACACCGAGGCCATCGGACAAGACATCGGGTCGTAGCATCACACTGCTACACCGAGGCCATCGGACAAGACATCGGGTCGTAGCATCACACTGCTACACCGAGGCCATCGGACAAGACATCGAGGTACGTGGCATCACTGCTACACCGAGGCCATCGGACAAGACATCGGGTCGTAGCATCACACTGCTACACCGAGGCCATCGGACAAGACATCGGGTCAGTGTAGCATCACACTGCTAAGCACCGAGGCCATCGGACAAGAACATCGGAGTCGTAGCATCACACTGCTACACCGAGGCCATCGGACAAGACATCGGGTCGTAGCATCACACTGCTACACTGAGGCCATCGGACAAGACATCGGGTACAGTCGTAGCATCACACTGCTACACTGAGGCCATCGGACAAGACATCGGGTACAGTCGTAGCATCACACTGCTACACTGAGGCCATCGGACAAGACATCGGGTCGTAGCATCACACTGCTACACTGAGGCCATCGGACAAGACATCGGTCGTAGCATCACACTGCCTACACTGAGGCCATCGGACAAGACATCGGGTACAGTCGTAGCATCACACTGCTACACTGAGGCCATCGGACAAGACAATGGGTCGTAGATCACTAATTGCTACACTGGAGGCCAATGGACAAGACATCGGGTCGCAGCATCACACTGCTACACTTATGCCATCGGACAAGACATCGGGTCGTAGCATCACACTGCTGGAACTGGAGGCCATCGGACAAGACATCGGGTAGCAGCATCACACTGCTAAGCACTGAGGCCATCGGACAAGACATCGGGTACAGTCGTAGCATCACACTGCTACACTGAGGCCATCGGACAAGACATTGGGTCGTAGCATCACACTGCTACACTGAGGCCATCGGACAAGACATCGGGTACAGTCGTAGCATCACACTGCTACACTGAGGCCATCGGACAAGACATCGGGTCGTAGCATCACACTGCTACACCGAGGCCATCGGACAAGACATCGGGTACAGTCGTAGCATCACACCGATAAGCACTGAGGCCATCGGACAGACATCGGGTACAGTCGTAGCATCACACTGCTACACCGAGGCCATCGACAAGACATCGAATTCGTAGCATCGCACTGCTAGCACCGAGGGCCATCCCGACAAGACATCGGGTCGAAAGTATCGCACTGCTACAACGAGGCCATCGGACAAGACATCGGGTCGTAGCATCGCACTGCTACACCGAGGCCATCGGACAAGACATCGGGTCGTAGCATCACACTGCTACACTGAGGCCATCGGACAAGACATCGGGTCGTAGCATCACACTGCTACACTGAGGCCATCGGACAAGACATCGGGTCGTAGCATCACACTGCTACACTGAGTGCCATCGGACAAGACCCATCAGGTGCCAGTCGAGCATCACACTGCTACACTGAGGCCATCGGACAAGACATCGGGTCGTAGCATCACACTGCTTCACTGAGGCCATCGGACAAGACATCAGGTACAGTCGTAGCATCACACTACAAGTTACACTGGAGGCCATCGGACAAGACATCCAGCATCACACTGCTACACAGGCCATCGGACAAGACATCGGGTACAGTCGTAGCATCACATTGCTGCACTGAGGCCATCGGACAAGACATGGGTACAGTCGTAGCATCACACTGCTACACTGAGGCCATCGGACAAGGACATCGGGTCGTAGCATCACACTGCTACACACTGAGGCCATCGGACAAGACATCGGGTCGTAGCATCACACTGCTACACTCGGGCCATCGGACAAGACATCGGTGAGCATCACACTGCTACACTGAGGCCATCGGACAAGACATCGGTCGTGGCATCACACTGCTACACTGAGGCCATCGGACAAGATATCGGGTACAGCCGTAGCATCACACTGCTACACTGAGGCCATCGACAAGACATCGGGACAGTCGTAGCATCACACTGCTACACTGAGGCCATCGGACAAGACATCGGGTCGTAGCATCACACTGCTACACTGAGGCCATCGGACAAGACATCAGGTACAGTCGTAGCATCGCACTGCTACACTGAGGCCATCGGACAAGACATCGGGTCGTAGCATCACACTGCTACACTGAGGCCATCGGACAAGACAGCCGGGTCGTAGCATCACACTGCTACACTGAGGCCATCGACATGACATCGGGTCGTAGCATCACACTGCTACACTGAGGCCATCGGACAAGACATCGGGTCGTAGCATCACACTGCTACACTGAGGCCATTGGACAAGACATCGGGTCGTAGCATCACACTGCTACACTGAGGCCATTGGACAAGACATCGGGTCGTAGCATCACACTGCTACACTGAGGCCATCGGACAAGACATCGGGTACAGTCGTAGCATCACACCGCAACACTGGAGGCCATCGGACCAAGACATCGGGTCGTAACATCAGACTGCTACACTGAGGCCATCGGACAAGACATCGGGTCGTAGCATCACACTGCTACACTGAGGCCATCGGACAAGACATCGGGTACAGTCGTAGCACAGTTTAAAGCTGTGTTTGTAGCCTTTGCAAGTACTGAGATGATTCAGTTTGCAAAAGAGATGCCGTTTTCAATATGATTCATTCTAGTCCAGAGTTTTCCCCAGTCAAAGGGAATGGCTGAGAGAGGACCATTCAGTCAGTGGAAAAACACATGCTCAAGTCGACAACACAGACAGGTGTTGACCCTCACACAGCTCTCCTGAACCTGAGAAACACACCTGTCCCCGGGGACTTGTTCCTACTCTCCAACCTACCCTCAAGTAAAACAGCCCTTCAGCACTTCACCCCCAGAGTGGCTTGAAACGCAGCTATGCCAAAACCGGCGTCACCACTTCCTTGATTTCGGGAGGGAGAGAAAGAGTGTTCATGGAGCCAGCCAGCATCAGTGATGAGAATCAGAGATTGAACCGAGAAACAGAAAACATCTCAGACCTGAAAGAACAACCAGGTACAGGGACAATGAAGAAGAAGTCACAATCACTGTCACTCACAATCACAGTCACTCACAATCACAGTCACTCACATTCACTGTCACTCACACTCACTCTGATTCAGACCAGGAGGTCGAAGAGGCGACACAAAGAGACACAAATTAACACAGACAGAACATGACAAATGACAGAGCAAGCAGAACCCCTCTGGCCCAGAGACTCACACCAGTCAGATCACCAGAACCCCTCTGTCATAGAGACTCACACCAGTCAGATCACCAGAACCCCTCTGTCATAGAGACTCACACCAGTCAGATCACCAGAACCCCTCTGTCATAGAGACTCACACCAGAACTCCTCTGTCATAGAGACCCTGTCTTAGGTCAGATAGGATCACCACTTTATTTTAAGAATAGTAGAGGTAATTATTTATTTCAGCCTTTATTTCTTTCATCACATTCCCAGTGGGTCAGAAGTTTACATACACTCAATTAGTATTTGGTAGCATTGCATTTGAATTGTTTAACTTGGGTCAAACCGTTCGGGTCAAACATTTCGGGTAGCCTTCCACAGGCTTCCCACAATAAGTTGGGTGAATTTTGGCCATTTCCTCCTGACAGAGCTGGTGTAACTGAGTCATGTCCTTGTCCTTAAGCCATTTTGCCACAACTTTGGAAGTATGCTTGGGGTCATTGTCCATTTGGAAGACCCATTTGCGACAAAGCTTTAGTCTTGAGTCTCACACCAGTGAGCCACTTTAGTCTTTAGTCTTTCCCGCTCAGCCCAGTCAAAACTGTTCGCTGCTCTGGCCCCCCAATGGTGGAACAAACTCCCTCACGACGCCAGGACAGCGGAGTCAATCACCACCTTCCGGAGACACCTGAAACCCCACCTCTTTAAGGAATACCTAGGATAGGATAAAGTAATCCTTCTCACCCCCCCCCCTTAAAAGACTTAGATGCACTATTGTAAAGTGGCTGTTCCACTGGATGTCATAAGGTGAAAGCACCAATTTGTAAGTCGCTCTGGATAAGAGCGTCTGCTAAATGACTTAAATGTCTTGAGATGTTGCTTCAATATATCCACACAATTTTCCTACCTCATGATGCCATCTATTTTGTGAAATGCACCAGTCCCTCCTGCAGCAAAGCACCCCCACAACATGATGCTGCCACCCCCGTACTTTACGGGTTGGGATGGGTGTTCTTCAGCTTGCAAGCCTCCAACTTTTTTCCTCCAAACATAACGATGGTCATTATCGCCAAACAGTACTGTTTTTGTTTCATCAGACCAGAGAACATCTCTCCAAAAAGTAGGATCTTTGTCCCCATGTGCAGTTGCAAACCGTAGTCAATTTTTTTTATTGCGGTTTTGGAGCAGTGGCTTCTTCCTTGTTGAGCGGACTTCCAGGTTATGTCGATATAGGACCCATTTTACTGTGGATATAGATACTCTTGTACGTGTTTCCTCCAGCATCTTCGCAAGGTTGTTTTGCACTTTTCGCACCAAAGTACATTTTTAAGTGGAAATACCAAACTTTACATGCCTTTTTAAACCTCGATTTCACTACAAGTTTGCATTTTCTGCTGTGCAACAACAGGATGACCAAATTAAGATAGAGCATCTGTACCTATTCAACCCCCCCCCCCCCCCTCCATTCAACACAATTATCCTCGACAAATATAGACTTTCAGTGCAGATGTTGAATGAATCCTAATTTGCTTTGAGGGTGATTTAGGTACGCATGATGAAATGGAGCATAAAGGACAATTAGAGGAGAGGAGAGATCAACCCCCTCATAGGAGAGGAGAGGAGAGGGGGAGAGGAAGAGGAAAGGAGAGGGAGAGGAGAGAGGAGGAGAGGAAAGGAGAGGAGAGGAGAGGAGAGGAGAGGAGAGATCAACCCCCTCATGAGGAGAGAGGAGAGGAGGAGAGGAGAGGAAGGAGGAGATCAACCCCCCTCATGAGGAGAGGAGAGGAGAGATCAACCCCCTCATTAGGAGAGGAGAGATCAACCCCTCATGAGGAGAGGAGAGGAGAGGAGAGGAGAGGAGAGGAGAGGAGAGGAGAGGAGAGATCAACCCCCCTCATGAGGAGAGAGGAGAGGAGAGGAGAGGAGAGGAGAGGAGAGGAGATGGGAGAGAGGAGGAGAGGAGAGGAGAGGAGAGGAGAGGAGAGGAGAGGAGAGGAGAGGAGAGGGAGAGGAGAGAGGGAGAGGAGAGATCAACCCCCCTCATGAGGAGGAGAGGAGAGGGAGAGGGAGGAGAGGAGAGATCAGCCCCCCACCCCTCATGAGGAGAGGAGAGGAGAGGAGAGGAGAGGAGAGGAGAGGAGAGGAGAGGAGAGGAGAGGAGAGGAGAGGAGAGGAGAGGAGAGGAGAGGAGAGGAGAGGAGAGATCAACCCTCCCCATCTCTACTCTGAAGTACTGACACTGTCAAATATAAAGAGAATCTACCCAGGACTGTCACTCATTCTCCTGGAGCATGATTCTAGATAGATAGATATAGAATCTATGAAATACCTTCTGTGACATTCATTCTTGTTCCATGTTCTATGATCAACAATGGGATATGCATTAGTAAATTAGATGGTGTCTGAACACAATATTGTATTTCAGTTATATTCCCAAAGCTAGTTAATTAATCCATCAAATTTTAGTAGTACATTCTGAAAATGAAGCTGATTTCCTATTCGATGTTGCTTGGTTCTTTATTTGACAGTTTGTTATTCTGATGATCTTTTATTCTCAGGAAGATGTAGCTCTCCTGGAGTAGCCTACAACAGTCTGACAATTACACAGCAAGGCCCTGGAGAGAGAGTGAGGGAGAGTGAGAGAGAGAGACAACGAGAGAGAGAGAGAGAGAGAGAGAGAGAAAGAACGAGAGAGAGAGAACGAGACAACGAGAGAGAGAGAGAGAGAGAGAGAGAGAGAGAGAGAGAGAGAACGAGAGAGAGAGAGAACGAGAGAGAGAGAGAACGAGACAACGAGAGAGAGTGAGGGAGAGAGAGAGAGAGAGGACGAGACAACGAGAGAGAGAGAGAGAGAGAGAGAGAGAGAGAGAGAGAGAGAACGAGACAACGAGAGAGAGAGCGAGAGAGAGAAAGAACGAGAGAGAGAAAGAACGAGAGAGAGAGAGAGAGAACGAGAGAGAGAGAGAAAGAACGAGAGAGAGAGAGAACGAGAGAGAGAGAGAACGAGAGAGAGAGAGCGAGAGAGAGAGAAAACTCTCTACCAGCAGCAGTGAATCTCTTCTTATTCTCATGTTGTTTTGAATCATTCAACTACCTTACACCGGTTACCGACCTACCATTCAGTTACCTACCTACCATTCAGTTACCTACCTACCATTCAGTTACCTACCATTCGGTTACCGACCTACCATTCAGTTACCTACCATTCGGTTACCCACCTACCATTCAGTTACCTACCATTCGGTTACCTACCTACCATTCAGTTACCTACCTACCTATATTTTATTTGCACCGATCATATTGATTGCTATATATTGTGGATTGGTATTGTATAATGGAGTAATTTCTTACTAAGAAAACTGGTTACAAATAGGACGTACTTATCCTATCCCATACCTGTCAATCATCCTTATCAATAGCATAACAAATTCTTATCAATAGCATAACAAATACTTATCCTATCCCATACCTGTCAATCATCCTTATCAATAGCATAACAAATACTTATCCTATCCCATACCTATCAATCATCCTTATCAATAGCATAACAAATACTTATCCTATCCCACACCTGTCAATTATCCTTATCAATAGCATAACAAATACTTATCCTATCCCATACCTGTCAATCATCCTCATCAATAGCATAACAAATACTTATCCTATCCCATACCTGTCAATCATCCTTATCAATAGCATAACAAATACTTGATGAGTTCCTACATATGAGAAGCCTTCACATCTGGTCTGTGGGGTCCTCTATGTCGACTGCACAGACACAGGTCAGCTCACTGACACACACACACTACATACACACACACTACACACTACACACACACACACACACACACACACACACACACACACACACACACACACACACACACAGTCCACCCTACCTACCTCTGGCCTGACAGGGTCCTCTATGTCGACTGCGCAGACAGAGGTCAGCTCACTGACACACACATTACATATACACACACTACACACTACACACTACACACACACACACACAACCCTACCTACCTCTGGCCTGACAGGGTCCTCTATGCCGACCACGCAGACAGCCGTCAGCTCATTGAGGATGTCGTTCTCGTTGTCCCAGAGGGGTTCTGGGTCGCCAGGGAAGTCCCGGTACGCCACGCAGATGGTCCGCAGCCCGTCACACGCCATCGGCTCGATCACCTTCTTCACCATCTCGTCCTTGTCCCGGGGACGGAACACCCGCGGCTCGCCTTCCTGGTTCAGGATCTTAGTGCATCTGGGGGGGGGGGGGGGGGTCGGCAGAGGATAGAGGTCAGGGGTCAGAGGTTAGAGATCAAGGACTTGGTAGTCTCATTCTGAGTCTTAGTACCACTATACCAAAGCCTGGCGAGCAGGGCTAAAGCCTTGAGGATATCAGTGATGAACATCATAAATCACCAATCAATCCCCCAAAACGAAGCTGTAGTTCTTGTAGGCACTCTGAGAACGATCTGAGAGAATCTTATCTAAGATCTCTACAGGTGACTAGGAGGTAGAAGCTAGGGGTTTCTTTCTTTCTGGATTGGGTGCTGAAATGAAGTTGGAACCAAGATCCATGATGGACTCCATCGAGCCTCTGTTTATCAGACCTAGCTGTTCACTCACTTCTCTTGAGGACGATCTTGAAGCTCCTTTGCTGTACATCCTGGAAGGAGCCGCTCTGCAGTTTGATGACCGTGACATGGACTTCCTGATTGAGTTGAAGGTACACCTGGTAGAATTAATGATTAGAATTCTCAATTAGAATTCAGAATGGTAGAATTAATGATTAGAATTCTCAATTAGAATTCAGAATGGTAGAATTAATGATTAGAATTTCATTAGAATTCAGAATTAGAATAATTGGAATTCAAAATATAACAACTTTATCGCTCACAGCAATGGGGAAATGTGTCTATGGTGTTACACAATGATTGACATAAAAATAACATGAAAACACCACCATCGCCGTCATCATCACCATCATCACGACAGAAACAACATGATAGAGGACTGCAATGACAGTGTGTAGACCTTGTAGAGTTTCTCCTCTGGGACCTGGTTATGGACGGGTTGGTAGTCTCTCAGGTCCAGCACCAGGCCAAGCAGGCCACACTCTGTCTTGTTGCCCACCTGCATGGGCAGACCACCTCCTTGGTGGCAGGCTGGGGAGATGGAGAGACAGCCAACAGCTTCAGATACACACGTCTCAATTTACACTTGTAACAAACATAACTGCAAGCAGTTCTCTCTATCCATTTATATACATATTGATACAGTCTTATACTGGCCCCCTCCACAGACGTTGTGGCCAAATGACTACAACAAAGCTTGCTTAGTGTCCAACAAGCTTTCTGCTCTTCACCTTGTTCTGAACACCCCAAAACAAAGGTCATGGTTTGGTAAGAAGAATGCCCCCTCTCCCCTACAGGTGTGATTACTACCTCTGAGGGTTTAGAGCTTGAGGTAGTCAGCTCATACCAGTACTTGGGAGTATGGCTAGACTCTCAGCACATATCAAAGCTGCAGGCTAAAGTTAAATCTAGACGTGGTTTCCTCTATCACAATTGCTCCTCTTTCACCACAGCTTCCAAGCTAACTTTTTTCACCCCAGCTGCCAAACTAACCTTGATGACCATCCTACCCATGCTAGATTACAGAGACATCATTTACAGATCGGCAGGTAAGGGTGCTCTCTAGCGGCTAGATGTTCTTAACCATTCGGCCATCAGATGTACCACCCATGCTCCTTATAGGACACATCACTGCACTCTATACTCCTCTGTAAACTGGTCATCTCTGTATACCCGTCGCAAGAACCACTGGTTGATGCTTATTTATAAAACCCTTTTAGGCCTCACTCCCCCCTTTCTGAGATATCTACTGCAGCCCTCATCCTCCACATACAACACCCGTTCTGCCAGTCACATTCTGTTAAAGGTCCCCAAAGCACACACATCCCTGGGTCGCTCCTCTTTTCAGTTCGCTGCAATTGGAACGAGCTGCAACAAACACTCAAACTGGACAGTTTTATCTCAATCTCTACATTCAAAGACTCAATCATGGACACTCTTACTGACAGTTGTGGCTGCTTTGTGTGATGTATTGCTGTTCTACCTTCTTGCTGTCTGTGCCCAATAATGTTTGTATCATATGTTTTGTGTTGCTACCATGTTGTGTTGCTACCATGTTGTGTTGCTACCATGTTGTTGTTATGTTGTGTTGCTACCATGTTGTTGTCATGCTGTGTTGGCACATGTTGTGCCATGTTGCTACCATGTTGTGTTGTCATGTGTTGCTGCCTTGCTATGTTGTTGTCTTAGGTCTTCTTTATGTAGTGTGTTGTGTTGTCTTAGTCTCTCTTTATGTAGTGTTGTCTTGTCCTCTTTTTATGTAGTGCATCCTTTATGTAGTCAGGTCTCTTATGTAGTGTTGTTCAGGTCCTCTTTATGTAGTGTTGTCTTAGGTCTCCCTTATGTAGTGTAGTGGTGTCCTCTCTTATGTAGTGTTGTGTTGTCAGTGTCTCTTTATGTAGTGTTGTCTCTCTTATGTAGTGTTATTTTCCTAGGTCTCTTTATGTAGTGTTGCTTTAGGTCTCTTTTATGTTGTGTTGTTTAGGTCTTCTATGTAGTGTTGTGCTGTCTTGTGGTCTCTTTATGTAGTGTTGTCTTGTCTCTTTATGTAGTGTTGTGTTGTCTTAGGTCTCTCTTTATGTAGTGTTGTGGTGTCTTAGGTCTCTCTTTATGTAGTGTTGTGGTCTCTCTTTATGTAGTGTTGTGTTGTCTTAGGTCTCTCTTTAGGTAGTGTTGTCTTAGGTCTCTCTTTATGTAGTGTTGTGTTGTCTTAGGTCTCTCTTTATGTAGTGTTGTCTTAGGTCTCTCTTTATGTTGTGTTGTCTTAGGTCTCTCTTTATGTAGTGTTGTCTTAGGTCTCTCTTTATGTAGTGTTGTGGTGTCTCTCTTTATGTAGTGTTGTGGTGTCTCTCTTTATGTAGTGTTGTGGTGTCTCTCTTTATGTAGTGTTGTGGTGTCTCTCTTTATGTAGTGTTGTGGTGTCTCTCTTGTCGTGATGTGTGTTTCTATATTTATATTTGATTTATTTTACATTTTTCTATCCCAGGCCCCGGTCCCCGCAGGAGGCCTTTTGCCTTTTGGTAGGCCGTCATTGTCAATAAGAATTTGTTCTTAACTGACTTGCCTAAGGTTAAAGGTTAAACAAAAAAGCTGGAAAGGAAGGACTGTGTCACCTGACCTGCATTGTTTAGCTTGTTGTTACCACATCCAGTAAAAAGCATCACTAGTATGTATACATATATATATATATATATATATACAGTGGATATACGGTTGATATACTGGGTATACGGTTGATATACTGTGGGTATACGGTTGATATACTGTGGGTATACGGTTGATATACTGTGTATACGGTTGATATACTGTGGGTATACGGTTGATATACTGGGTATACGGTTGATATACTGTGGGTATACGGTTGATATACTGGGTATACGGTTGATATACTGTGGGTATACGGTTGATATACTGGGTATACGGTTGATATACTGTGGGTATACGGTTGATATACTGGGTATACTGGTTTGATATACTGTGGGTATACGGTTGATATACTGTGGGTATACTGTTGATATACTGGGTATACGGTTGATATACTGGGTATACGGTTGATATACTGGGGGTAAACGGTTGATATACTGGATATACGGTTGATATACTGGGTATACGGTTGATATACTGTGGGTATACGGTTGATATACTGTGGGTATACTGTTGATATACTGGGGGTAAACGGTTGATATACTGGATATACGGTTGATATACTGGGTATACGGTTGATATACTGTGGGTATACGGTTGATATACTGGGTATACGGTTGATATACTGTAGGTATACGGATTGATATACTGGGTATACGGTTGATATACTGTGGGTATACGGTTGATATACTGTGGGTATACTGTTGATATACTGGGTATACGGTTGATATACTGGGTATACTGTTGATATACTGGGGGTAAACGGTTGATATACTGGATATACGGTTGATATACTGGGTATACGGTTGATATACTGTGGGTATACGGTTGATATACTGTGGGTATACGGTTGATATACTGTGGGTATACTGTTGATATACTGGGGGTAAACGGTTGATATACTGGATATACGGTTGATATACTGGGTATACGGTTGATATACTGGGTATACGGTTGATATACTGGGTATACGGTTGATATACTGTGGCTATACGGTTGATATACTGGGTATACGGTTGATATACTGGGGGTATACGGTTGATATACTGTGGGTATACGGTTGATATACTGGGTATACGGTTGATATACTGGGTATACGGTTAATATACTGTGGGTATACGGTTGATATACTGTGGGTATACGGTTGATATACTGTGGGTATACGGTTGATATACTGTGGGTATACGGTTGATATACTGTGGGTATACAGTTGATATACTGGGTATACGGTTGATATACGTGGGTATACGGTTGATTTACTGGGTATACAGTTGATATACTGGGTATACGGTTGATATACTGTGGGTATACGGTTGATATACTGTGGGTATACGGTTGATATACTGTGGGTATACGGTTGGTATACTGTGGGTATACGGTTGATATACTGTGGGTATACGGTTGATATACTGGGTATACGGTTGATATACTGTGGGTATACGGTTGATATACTGTGGGTATACGGTTGATATACTGGGTATACGGTTGATATACTGGATATACGGTTGATATACTGTGGGTATACGGTTGATATACTGGGGGTATACGGTTGATATACTGGGGGTATACGGTTGATATACTGTGGGTATACGGTTGATATACTGGGTATACGGTTGATATACTGTGGGTATACGGTTGGTATACTGTGGGTATACGGTTGATATACTGGGTATACGGTTGATATACTGGGTATACGGTTGATATACTGGGGTATACGGTTGATATACTGTGGGTATACGGTTGATATACTGTGGGTATCACGGTTGATATACTGGGTATACGGTTGATATACTGTGGGTATACGGTTGATATACTGTGGGTATACGGTTGATATACTGGGTATACGGTTGATATACTGTGGGTATACGGTTGATATACTGGGTATACGGTTGATATACTGTGGGTATACGGTTGATATACTGTGGGTATACTGTTGATATACTGGGGGTAAACGGTTGATATACTGGATATACGGTTGATATACTGGGTATACGGTTGATATACTGGGTATACGGTTGATATACTGGGGGTATACGGTTGATATACTGGGTATACGGTTGATATATTGGGTATACGGTTGATATACTGTGGGTATACGGTTGATATACTGTGGGTATACGGTTGATATACTGTGGTATACGGTTGATATACTGGGTATACGGTTGATATACTGTGGGTATACGGTTGATATACTGTGGGTATACGGTTGATATACTGTGGGTATACGGTTGATATACTGTGGGTATACGGTTGATATACTGTGGGTATACGGTTGATATACTGGGTATACGGTTGATATACTGGGTATACGGTTGATATACTGGGTATACGGTTGGTATACTGTGGGTATACGGTTGATATACTGTGGGTATACGGTTGGTATACTGTGGGTATACAGTTGATATACTGTGGGTATACGGTTGATATACTGGGTATACGGTTGATATACGGTTGATATACTGGGTATACGGTTGGTATACTGGGTATACGGTTGATATACTGGATATACGGTTGATATACTGGATATACGGTTGATATACTGGGTATACGGTTGATATACTGGGTATACGGTTGATATACTGTGGGTATACGGTTGATATACTGTGGTTATACGGTTGATATACTGTGGGTATACGGTTGATATACTGTGGGTATACGGTTGATATACTGTGGATATACGGTTGATATACTGGGTATACGGTTGATATACTGGGTATACGGTTGATATACTGAGATATACGGTTGATATACTGGGTATACGGTTGATATACTGGGTATACGGTTGATATACTGGGTATACGGTTGATATACTGTGGGTATACGGTTGATATACTGTGGGTATACCGTTGATATACTGGGTATACGGTTGATATACTGGGTATACGGTTGATATACTGGGTATATGGTTGATATACTGTGGGTATACGGTTGATATACTGTGGGTATACGGTTGATATACTGGGTATACGGTTGATATACTGTGGGTATACGGTTGATATACTGTGGGTATACGGTTAATATACTGGGTATACGGTTGATATACTGGGTATACGGTTGATATACTGGGTATACGGTTGATATACTGTGGGTATACAGTTGATATACTGTGGGTATACGGTTGATATACTGGGTATACGGTTGATATACTGTGGGTATACGGTTGATATACTGTGGGTATACGGTTGATATACTGGGTATACGGTTGATATACTGGGTATACGGTTGATATACTGGGTATACGGTTGATATACTGTGGGTATACGGTTGATATACTGTGGGTATACGGTTGATATACTGGGTATACGGTTGATATACTGTGGGTATACGGTTGATATACTGTGGGTATACGGTTGATATACTGGGTATACGGTTGATATACTGTGGGTATACGGTTGATATACTGTGGGTATACGGTTGATATACTGGGTATACGGTTGATATACTGGGTATACGGTTGATATATTGGGTATACGGTTGATATACTGTGGGTATACGGTTGATATACTGTGGGTATACAGTTGATATACTGTGGGTATACAGTTGATATACTGGGTATACGGTTGGTATACTGTGGGTATACGGTTGATATACTGGGTATACGGTTGATATACTGTGGGTATACGGTTGATATACTGTGGGTATACGGTTGATATACTGTGGGTATACAGTTGATATACTGTGGGTATACAGTTGATATACTGTGGGTATACAGTTGATATACTGGGTATACAGTTGATATACTGTGGGTATACGGTTGATATACTGTGGGTATACGGTTGATATATTGGGTATACGGTTGATATACTGTGGGTATACAGTTGATATACTGTGGGTATACAGTTGATATACTGGGTATACAGTTGATATACTGGGTATACGGTTGATATACTGTGGGTATACAGTTGATATACTGTGGGTATACAGTTAATATACTGTGGGTATACGGTTGATATACTGTGGGTATACAGTTGATATACTGTGGGTATACGGTTGATATACTGGGTATACAGTTGATATACTGTGGGTATACGGTTGATATACTGTGGGTATACGGTTGAGATACTGTGGGCATACGGTTGATATACTGGGTATACGGTTGATATACTGTGGGTATACGGTTGATATACTGGGTATACGGTTGATATACTGTGGGTATACGGTTGATATACTGTGGGTATACAGTTGATATACTGTGGGTATACGGTTGATATACTGTGGGTATACGGTTGATATACTGGGTATACGGTTAATATACTGGGGGTATACTGTGGGTATGCGGTTGATATACTGTGGGTATACGGTTGATATACTTTGGGTAAATGAACAGAGTGAAATACTGTATAGTTCAGTGATGTTGTCCTCCCACTAGAGGCTGGGATGTTGTCCTCCTTCTAGAGGCTGAGATGTTGTCCTCCCACTAGAGGCCAGGATTTTGTTCTCCCTCTAGAGGCTGGGATGTTGTCATCCCACTAGAGGCTGGGATGTGGCTCTCCCTCTAGAGGCTGGGATGTTTTCCTCCCTCTAGAGGCTGTGATGTTGTCCTCCCACTAGAGGCTGAGATGTTGTCCTCCCACTAGAGGCTGAGATGTTGTCCTCCCACTAGAGGCTGAGATGTTGTCATCCCACTAGAGGCTGGAATGTTGTCCTCCCACTAGAGGCTGGAATGTTGTCCTCCCACTAGAGGCTGGGATGTTGTCCTCCGATTAGAGGTTGGGATGTTGTCCTCCCACTAGAGGCTGGGATGTTGTCCTCCCACTAGAGGCTGGGATGTTTTCCTCCGTCTAGAGGCCGGGATGTTGTTCTCCCTCTAGAGGCTGGGATGTTGTCATCCCACTAGAGGCTGGGATGTTGTTCTCCCTCTAGAGGCTGGGATGTTTTCCTCCCTCTAGAGGCTGTGATGTTGTCCTCCCACTAGAGGCTGGGATGTTGTTCTCCCACTAGAGGCTGTGATGTTGTCCTCCCACTAGAGGCTGGGATGTTGTCATCCCACTAGAGGCTGGAATGTTGTCCTCCCACTAGAGGCTGGAATATTGTCCTCCCACTAGAGGCTGGGATGTTGTCATCCCACTAGAGGATGGGATGTTGTCCTCCCACTAGAGGCTGGGATGTTGTCCTCCCACTAGAGGCTGGGATGTTTTCCTCCCTCTAGAGGCCAGGATGTTGTTCTCCCTCTAGAGGCTGGGATGTTGTCATCCCACTAGAGGCTGGGATGTGGCTCTCCCTCTAGAGGCTGGGATGTTTTCCTCCTCTAGAGGCT
>NW_027037509.1:0-5000 GCF_034236695.1 Oncorhynchus nerka
CGCGGACAGTAAATGTGACTACCCAACAACACAGGGTGCGGACAGTAAATGTGACCCAACAACACAGGGCGCGGACAGTAAATGTGACTACCCAACAACACAGGGCGCGGACAGTAAATGTGACTACCCAACAACACAGGGTGCGGACAGTAAATGTGACCCAACAACACAGGGCGCGGACAGTAAATGTGACTACCCAACAACACAGGGCGAGGACAGTAAATCTGACTACCCAACAACACAGGGCGCGGACAGTAAATGTGACTGCCCAACAACACAGGGCGCGGACAGTAAATGTGACTACCCAACAACACAGGGCGCGGACAGTAAATGTGACTACCCAACAACACAGGGCTCGGACAGTAAATGTGACTACCCAACAACACAGGGCGCGGACAGTAAATTTGACTACCCAACAACACAGGGCTCGGACAGTAAATGTGACTACCCAACAACACAGGGCGCGGACAGTAAATGTGACTACCCAACAACACAGGGCGCGGACAGTAAATGTGACCCAACAACACAGGGCGAGGACAGTAAATGTGACTAGAAGGAACACTTTTGGTTCCAGAAGGATCCCTTTTGGGTTCCATGTACAACCCTTTTCACAGAGGGTTCTATTTGGAACCAAAAAGCGTTCTCTTATGGGAACAACAGAAGTAGCCTTTTGGAACCATTTTTTCTAACAGTGAAGCTTGGCTTGGGTTCTTATAGAGTCGGGTGGATGGGGGAGGAGCTTGGCTTGGGTTCTTATAGAGTCGGGTGGATGGGGGAGGAGCTTGGCTTGGGTTCTTATAGAGTCGGGTGGATGGGGGAGGAGTTTTTGCTTGGGTTCTTATAGAGTAGGGTGGATGGGGGAGGAGCTTGGCTTGGGTTCTTATAGAGTCGGGTGGATGGGGAGGAGCTTGGCTTGGGTTCTTATAGAGTCGGGTGGATGGGGGAGGAGCTTGGCTTGGGTTCTTATAAAATAGGGTGGATGGGGGAGGAGCTTGGCTTGGGTTCTTATAGAGTCGGGTGGATGGGGAGGAGCTTGGCTTGGGCTCTTATAGAGTCGGGTGGATGGGGGAGGAGCTTGGCTTGGGTCCTTATAGAGTAGGGTGGATGGGGGAGTGGAGGAAGGGGGGAGGATGGAGGAGGGGAACCGGGGATGGAGGGAGGATCTACTTGGCTGGGGTCGGTCTTGTCATCTCAGCATGTTCTCTCTGGAGAGCGTGGTGTCCAGAAGCTCATCCCAGTTGACAGTACAAGACGTCCTCTCAGGGGCCGTCAGAGCTACCAGAGTCCATCAGTCTTCCCAGCTCCCTCACAGCCACACAGCCACGGCAGCATGCTTCATATCTCACAACCGCTGAGAAGACAACTGTCCAGACTCGTCTCACAAAGCTGTTCCTCCGTGTGTTCACTGTTCCACTCCTCTCTTTCTCACACACACTTTCTCTCTGGCTGCCAAGACCACAAACACTCCTCCTCCCACGGAATCTGTCTCTCTGTCTTTTTATATCCCTCTTCTCTCTCTCTCTCTCTCTCTCTCTCTCTCTCTCTCGCTCTCGCTCTCTTATCCCTCTCTCTCCTCTCTTATCCCTCTCTCTCTCTCTCTTTATGTGTCTTTCTTTCTGGGATCTGGTTTTAAACCAACAGAATCCTCCCCATGTCATCCCGGCTGTCACACACTCACGCAGGCACACGCACAACACAACACAACACACCATGCTGTCTGAGCGTACAGACTTCCATTGGCAGACATGATGTAATCCTCATGTTCTACCTTCTCTGATAACCGTCCACAGAACCAGCTTTAAAAGGGGGGAAATCTGCTCTTCCCAAAACAACAACAACAAAAAATTAGTAAGAAATTGAAACGACCGTGAAACAGATTCCCGGATCTCAGATTGTACCCCCAAGCTCAGATAAGCCTGACTATCTCTGTCTTCAGATTTGTCATTATCAGAACACATAGATAATATTGATGAGGTAAGGGAATTGCTGTTGCAGGAAAAATGTTCAGAGTATGAAACATCTAGCACACTGAATCAGGTGATTGTATCCCTGGTCCTATCACATTTAGAGTACCAGTTTATATGGTTTATACCAGTTTATATGGTATTTATCTGCAGCAAAGAAAGATATATACACTGCTCAAACAAATAAAGGGAACACTTAAACAACACAATGTAACTCCAAGTCAATCACACTTCTGTGAAATCAAACTGTCCACTTAGGAAGCAACACTGATTGACAATACATCTCACATGCTGTTGTGCAAATGGAATAGACAACAGGTGGAAAATATAGGCAATTAGCAAGACACCCCCAATAAAGGAGTGGTTCTGCAGGGGTGACCACAGGCCACTTCTCAGTTCCTATGCTTCCTGGCTGATGTTTTGGTCACTTTTGAATGCTGGCGGTGCTTTCACTCTAGTGGTAGCATGAGACGGAGTCTACAACCCACACAAGTGGCTCAGGTAGTGCAGCTCATCCAGGATGGCACATCAATGCGAGCTGTGGCAAGAAGGTTTGCTGTGTCTGTCAGCGTAGTGTCCAGAGCATGGAGGCGCTACCAGGAGACAGGCCAGTACATCAGGAGATGTGGAGGGGCGGTAGGAGGGCAGCAACCCAGCAGCAGGACCGCTACCTCAGCCTTTGTGCAGGAGGGGGCAGGAGGAGCACTGCCAGAGCCCTGCAAAATGACCTCCAGCAGGCCACAAATGTGCATGTGTCTGCTCAAACGGTCAGAAATAGACTCCATGAGGGTGGTACTGAGGCCCGACGTCCACAGGTGGAGTTGGCTTACAGCCCAACACCGTGCAGGACGTTGGCATTTGCCAGAGAACACCAAACTGGCAAATTCTCCCTGGTGCCCTGCGCTCTTCACAGATGAAAGCAGGTTCACACTGAGCACGTGACAGACGTGACAGAGTCTGGAGACGCCGTGGAGAACGATGCTGCTGCCTGCAACATCCTCCAGCATGACCGGTTTGGTGGTGGGTCAGTCATGGTGTGGGGTGGGGTGGCATTTCTTTGGGGGCCGCACAGCCCTCCATATGCTCGCCAGAGAGGTAGCCTGACTGCCATTAGGTACCAAGATGAGATCCTCAGACCCCTTGTGAGATCATATGGTGTACGGTTGGCTTTGGGTTCCTCTGATGCAAGACAATGCTAGACCAATTCCTCCTAATGCAAGACAATGCTAGACCAATTCCTCCTAATGCAAGACAATGCTAGACCAATTCCTCCTAATGCAAAGACAATGCTAGACCAATTCCTCCTGATGCAAAACAATGCTAGACCAATTCCTCCTAATGCAAGACAATGCTAGACCAATTCCTCCTAATGCGAGATAAGTTAGACCAATTCCTCCTAATGTTTGAGACAATGCTAGACCAATTCCTCCTAATGCGAGACAATGCTAGTCCAATTCCTTCTAATGCAAGACAATGCTAGACCAATTCCTCCTAATGCATGACAATGCTAGACCAATTCCTCCTAATGCAAGACAATGCTAGACCAATTCCTCCTAATGCAAGACAATGCTAGACCAATTCCTCCTAATGCAAGACAATGCTAGACCAATTCCTCCTAATGCAAGACAATGCTAGACCAATTCCTCCTAATGCAAGACAATGCTAGACCAATTCCTCCTAATGCAAGACAATGCTAGACCAATTCCTCCTAATGCAAGACAATGCTAGACCAATTTCTCCTAATGCAAGACAATGCTAGACCAATTTCTCCTAATGCAAGACAATGCTAGACCAATTCCTCCTAATGCAAGACAATGCTAGAGCAATTCCTCATAATGCAAGACAATGCTAGAGCAATTCCTCCTAATGCAAGACAATGCTAGAGCAATTCCTCCTAATGCAAGACAATGCTAGACCAATTCCTCTGAATGCAAGACAATGCTAGACCAATTCCTCCTAATGCAAGACAATGCTAGACCAATTCCTCCTAATGCAAGACAATGCTAGACCAATTCCTCCTAATGCAAGACAATGCTAGACCAATTCCTCCTAATGCAAGACAATGCTAGACCAATTCCTCCTAATGCAAGACAATGCTAGACCAATTCCTCCTAATGCAAGACAATGCTATACCAATTCCTCCTAATGCAAGACAATGCTAGACCAATTCCTCCTAATGCAAGACAATGCTAGACCAATTCCTCCTAATGCAAGACAATGCTAGACCAATTCCTCCTAATGCAAGACAATGCTAGACCAATTCCTCCTAATGCAAGACAATGCTAGACCAATTCCTCCTAATGCATGACAATGCTAGACCAATTCCTCCTAATGCAAGACAATGATAGACCAATTCCTCCTAATGCAAGACAATGCTAGACCAATTCCCCCTAATACAAGACAATGCTAGACCAATTCCTCCTAATGCAAGACAATGCTAGACCAATTCCTCCTAATGCAAGACAATGCTAGACCAATTCCTCCTAATGCAAGACAATGCTAGACCAATTCCTCCTAATGCAAGACAATGCTATATACATGCTTTACGGTGGGAAATACACATGCAGAGATGATCCGTTCACCCACACCATGTATCACAAAGACATGTCTGTTGGAACCAAAAATATCCAATTTGGACTCCAGACCAAAAGACACATTTCCACCGGTCTAATGTCCATTGCTTGTGTTTCTTGGCCCAAGCTAGTCTCTTCTCCTTATTGGTGTCCTTTAGTAGTGGTTTCTTTGCAGCATTTCGACCATGATGGTCTGATTCACACCAGTCTCCTCTGAACAGTTGATGTTGAGATGTCTGTTACTTTAACTCTGTGAAGCATTTATTTGGGCTGCAATTTCTGATGCTGGTAACTCTAATGAACTTATCCTCTGCAGCAGAGGTAACTCTGGTCTTCCTTTCCTGTGGTGGTCCTCATGAGAGCCAGTTTCATCAGAGCGCTTGATGGTTTTTGTGACTGCATTGAAGAAACTTTCAAAGTTCTTAAAATGTTCCGTATTGACTGACCTTCATGTTTTAAAAAG
>NW_027037509.1:10000-20075 GCF_034236695.1 Oncorhynchus nerka
CCTGGTTCCAGGTCAAAGGTTATGATATGACCTCTGTACAGAAAACTAGGTGCTATTTCCCCCTGTGAAAACATCACATTGTTCTGTGGTGCTGTGGAAACATCACGTTGTTATGTGGTGCTGTGGAAACATCACGTTGTTCTGTGGTGCTGTGGCAACATCACGTTGTTCTGTGGTGCTGTAAAAACATCACGTTGTTATGTGGTGCTGTGGAAAACATCACGTTGTTCTGTGGTGCTGTGAAAACATCACGTTGTTCTGTGGTGCTGTGGAAACATCACGTTGTTCTGTGGTGCTGTGGAAAACATCACGTTGTTATGTGGTGCTGTGGAAACATCACGTTGTTCTGTGGTGCTGTGAAAACATCACATTGTTCTGTGGTGCTGTGGAAACATCACGTTGTTCTGTGGGTTTGTGGAAACATCACGTTGTTCTGTGGTGCTGTGGAAAACATCACGTTGTTCTGTGGTGCTGTGGAAACATCACGTTGTTCTGTGGTGCTGTGGAAAACATCACGTTGTTCTGTGGTGCTGTGGAAACATCACGTTGTTCTGTGGTGCTGTGAAAACATGACGTTGTTCTGTGGTGCTGTGAAAACATGACGTTGTTCTGTGGTGCTGTGAAACCATGACGTTGTTCTGTGGTGCTGTGGAAAACATCACGTTGTTCTGTGGTGCTGTGAAAACATCACGTTGTTCTGTGGTGCTGTGAAAACATGACGTTGTTCTGTGGTGCTGTGGAAAACATCACGTTGTTCTGTGGTGCTGTGGAAACATCACGTTGTTCTGTGGTGCTGTGGAAACATCACGTTGTTCTGTGGTGCTGTGGAAAACATCACGTTGTTCTGTGGTGCTGTGGAAACATCACGTTTTTCTGTGGTGCTGTGAAAACATGACACTGAATCAACAGAAAGCTGAGAAGAGCATGGTGGTCAGGCAGCGAGCACACACACACACACACACACACACACACACACACACACACACACACACACACACACACACACACACACACACACACTGCAGGTTCTAGGATCCTTACTGAACAGCCAGTAGCATGGTGTTGAGAACAGCCTTATTGAACAGCCAGTAGCATGGTGTTGAGAACAGCCTTATTGAACAGCCAGTAGCATGTTGTTGAGAACAGCTTTACTGAACAGCCTTACTGAACAGCCTTACTGAACAGCCAGTAGCATGGTGTTGAGAACAGCCTTATTGAACAGCCAATAGCATGGTGTTGAGTACAGCCTTATTGAACAGCCAGTAGCACGGTGTTGAGAACAGCCTTACTGAACAGCCTTACTGAACAGCCAGTAGCATGGTGTTGAGAACAGCCTTATTGAACAGCCAGTAGCATGGTGTTGAGAACAGCCTTACTGAACCGCCTTACTGAACAGCCAGTAGCATGGTGTTGAGAACAGCCTTATTGAACAGCCAGTAGCATGGTGTTGAGAACAGCCTTACTGAACAGCCAGTAGCATGGTGTTGAGAACAGCCTTACTGAACAGCCAGTAGCATGGTGTTGAGAACAGCCTTATTGAACAGCCTTACTGAACAGCCAGTAGCATGGTGTTGAGAACAGCCTTACTGAACAGCCAGTAGCATGGTGTTGAGAACAGCCTTATTGAACAGCCTTACTGAACAGCCAGTAGCATGGTGTTGAGAACAGCCTTATTGAACAGCCAGTAGCATGGTGTTGAGAACAGCCTTATTGAACAGCCAGTAGCATGGTGTTGAGAACAGCCTTACTGAACAGCCTTACTGAACAGCCAGTAGCATGGTGTTGAGAACAGCCTTATTGAACAGCCTTACTGAACAGCCGTATTGAACAGCCTAACTGAACAGCCAGTAGCATGGTGTTGAGAACAGCCTTACCGAACAGCCAGTAGCATGGTGTTGAGAACAGCCTTATTGAACAGCCAGTAGCATGGTGTTGAGTACAGCCTTATTGAACAGCCAGTAGCATGGTGTTGAGAACAGCCTTACTGAACAGCCTTACTGAACAGCCAGTAGCATGGTGTTGAGAACAGCCTTATTGAACAGCCTTACTGAACAGCCTTATTGAACAGCCTAACTGAACAGCCAGTAGCATGGTGTTGAGAACAGCCTTACCGAACAGCCAGTAGCATGGTGTTGAGAACAGCCTTATTGAACAACCAGTAGCATGGTGTTGAGTACAGCCTTATTGAACAGCCAGTAGCATGGTGTTGAGAACAGCCTTACTGAACAGCCTTACTGAACAGCCAGTAGCATGGTGTTGAGAACAGCCTTATTGAACAGCCTTACTGAACAGCCTTACTGAACAGCCTTACTGAACAGCCAGTAGCATGGTGTTGAGAACAGCCTTATTGAACAGCCTTATTGAACAGCCAGTAGCATGGTGCAGCCTTGTGGAGTGATTGATCAGAGGGACACAGCGAGGACCCCTGCTCAGTGTTGAGAACAGCCTTGTGTAGTGATTGATCAGAGGGACACAGGGAGGACCCTGCTCAGTGTTGAATCATCAGGCTGTACGGCCGGCTAATTGATTTCATTTATGCATAATCTAATCATTCACAATCACATTTTATTTTGGATGAATTGAAGTTGGGTTGAGAATGATAGGATTTCAATACCATAGCCCTTGTCTGGTGTGCCTGTCTGGCCTCTGTCTGGTCCGTGTCTGTTCTGGTCTGGTCTGATCTGTCTGGTCTCTGTCTGTCTGTTCTGGTCTGATCTGTCTGGTGTCTGTCTGTCTGTTCTGGTCTGAACTGTCTGGTCTCTGTTTGCCTGTCTGGTCTCTGTCTGGTCTCTGTCTGTCTGTTCTGGTCTGATCTGTCTGGTCTCTGTCTGTCTGTTCTGGTCTGATCTGTCTGGTCTCTGTCTGTCTGTTCTGATCTGTCTGGTCTCTGTCTGTCTGTTCTGGTCTGAACTGTCTGGTCTCTGTCTGCCTGTTCTGGTCTGATCTGTCTGGTCTCTCTGTCTGTTCTGGTCTGGTCTGTCTGGTCTCTGTCTGTTCTGGTCTGTTCTGGTCTGGTCTGTCTGGTCTCTGTCTGTTCTGGTCTGTTCTGGTCTGTGTTGTTCTGTTCTGAACTGTCTGGTCTCTGTCTGGTCTCTGTCTGTTCTGGTCTGGTCTCTGTCTGTCTGTTCTGGTCTGTTCTGGTCTCTGTCTGTCTGTTCTGGTCTGTTCTGGTCTGGTCTGTCCCATTTCTGACTCCTGCTGTTGGCGCTGAATGTGCTTGTGTGTGTTAATTTTTGTGTGTGTGTGATTATGTGTGATTATGTGACTATGTGTGTGCGTGTGTGCGTGTGCGTGTGTGTGCGTGTGCGTGTGCGTGTGCGTGTGCGTGTGTGTGTGTGTGTGTGTGTGTGTGTGTGTGTGTGTGTGTGTGTGTGTGTGTGTGCGGGTGTGTGTGTGTGTGTGCTTCCAGTATTCCATGTCATCAACATGAAAGGCCTCTGTGGAGAACCATTTCATTTTCTTATCACAATGAAACTGGCTCTGAGATTAAGTTGAAATCCTCACCAAGGCTATCGGAGAGAAGACCAAGCACAGCACAGACAAGGACGTGGCATATTCAGAGTGTCTGTGTCCCTTGTGGCACCCTGTTCCCTATACAGTGCATTACTTATGACCAGTCCCATAGGCCCAGGTCAATAGGGTGCCATTCAGGACTCAGCCAACGTCACAGAGAAAGCCCAGATTACTACTCCTCCATATGTAAAATAAAATGAAATAATAACACGTCTGTATCTGTCTCAGTCTCATTGAAATGATGATCTCTCATCATTTATATTCACAGTAGGGATTTAACATCATGTAGGAAAAGTCCTGCCCGATACTGTAATAAATGTCTGTGTGTTGGATCTGTCAGCTACAGATCATAGTAGAGTTCAGTGGGAAGCAGAGAGAGGCTTCAGTGCTCTGATACAGACATTCTAGCAGCTATCTGTGTCTCTGCTTCGTCATTGTTACAAAAGATAGGAGATCTAGTCCGAAACAGCACCCTATATTTTAATGATTTAATTAACTTGGCAAGTCAGTTAAGAACACATTTTTACCAGGGAACAGTGGGGTGACTGCCTTGTTCAGGGGCAGAATGACAGATTTGTATCTTGTCAGCTCAGGGATTCGATCTAGCAACCTTTTGGTTACTGGCCCAACGCTCTAACCACTAGGCCTTGGACCAGAGCTCTATGGACCCTGGTCCAAATTAGTCTCCTAGATGAGGAAGGTGTCTGTTCTCTCTGCTCTCTCTCTCTCTCTCTCTCTCTCTCTCTCTCTCTCTCTCTGCTCTCTCTACTCTCTCTCTCTCTCTCTCTCTCTCTCTCTCTCTCTGCTCTCTCTCTGCTCTCTCTCTCTGTTCTCTCTTTCTCTTTCTGTTCTCTCTTTCCTCTCTGTTCTCTTTCTCTCTGTTCTCTCACTCTTTCACTTCCTGTTCTCTCTCTCTGTTCTCTCTCTCTGTCTTTCTGTTCTCTCTCTCTGTTCTCTCTCTTTCTGTTCTCTCTCTTTTTTTATCTCCGTGTCTCGACTGTGCAAGGAGGCTTCAATGACTGAATGAGGTCTTTGTCCTACAGGTGGAGGATCTTAATTGGATCAGTCTTTTGTTGCATGAGAATTGTCCTGCACCGCAAGCAATGCTAATGAGCTTCATGTTGTACAGAAACTCAATGAAAACCCACAGGAACACACAGTTATGTTAACAGTATGGCACCTTTCATGCAGCCTACTTTTGGCCAGCTAATAGCCCAACCACCAATCAAGAAACGTTATGGAATAAGCCTTTAAATCTGCAGGATTATTTTTGCTACCACAACACTATTAAAATGAGGCTCCTAAATGTCCATACTGTAAACAGGGCGGCAGGGTAGCCTAGTGGTTAGAGTGGAGAGGCGGCAGGGCAGCCTAGTGGTTAGAGTGGAGAGGCGGCTGGGCAGCCTAGTGGTTAGAGTGGAGAGGCGGCTGGGTAGCCTAGTGGTTAGAGTGGAGAGGCGGCTGGGTAGCCTAGTGGTTAGAGTGGAGAGGCGGCTGGGTAGCCTAGTGGTTAGAGTGGAGAGGCGGCAGGGTAGCCTAGTGGTTAGAGTGGAGAGGCGGCTGGGTAGCCTAGTGGTTAGAGTGGAGGCGGCTGGGTAGCCTAGTGGTTAGAGTGGAGAGGCGGCAGGGTAGCCTAGTGGTTAGAGTGGAGAGGCGGCAGGGCAGCCTAGTGGTTAGAGTGGAGAGGCGGCTGGGTAGCCTAGTGGTTAGAGTGGAGAGGCGGCTGGGTAGCCTAGTGGTTAGAGTGGAGGCGGCAGGGTAGCCTAGTGGTTAGAGTGGAGAGGCGGCAGGGCAGCCTAGTGGTTAGAGTGGAGAGGCGGCAGGGTAGCCTAGTGGTTAGAGTGGAGAGGCGGCTGGGTAGCCTAGTGGTTAGAGTGGAGAGGCGGCTGGGTAGCCTAGTGGTTAGAGTGGAGAGGCGGCAGGGTAGCCTAGTGGTTAGAGTGGAGAGGCGGCAGGGCAGCCTAGTGGTTAGAGTGGAGAGGCGGCTGGGTAGCCTAGTGGTTAGAGTGGAGAGGCGGCTGGGTAGCCTAGTGGTTAGAGTGGAGAGGCGGCAGGGTAGCCTAGTGGTTAGAGTGGAGAGGCGGCAGGGCAGCCTAGTGGTTAGAGTGGAGAGGCGGCTGGGTAGCCTAGTGGTTAGAGTGGAGAGGCGGCAGGGTAGCCTAGTGGTTAGAGTGGAGAGGCGGCAGGGTAGCCTAGTGGTTAGAGTGGAGAGGCGGCAGGGTAGCCTAGTGGTTAGAGTGGAGAGGCGGCAGGGTAGCCTAGTGGTTAGAGTGGAGAGGCGGCAGGGTAGCCTAGTGGTTAGAGTGGAGAGGCGGCAGGGTAGCCTAGTGGTTAGAGTGGAGAGGCGGCAGGGTAGCCTAGTGGTTAGAGTGTAGAGGCGGCTGGGTAGCCTAGTGGTTAGAGTGGAGAGGCGGCTGGGTAGCCTAGTGGTTAGAGTGGAGAGGCGGCAGGGTAGCCTAGTGGTTAGAGTGGAGAGGCGGCAGGGCAGCCTAGTGGTTAGAGTGGAGAGGCGGCTGGGTAGCCTAGTGGTTAGAGTGGAGAGGCGGCAGGGTAGCCTAGTGGTTAGAGTGGAGGCGGCAGGGTAGCCTAGTGGTTAGAGTGGAGGCGGCAGGGTAGCCTAGTGGTTAGAGTGGAGAGGCGGCAGGGTAGCCTAGTGGTTAGAGTGGAGAGGCGGCAGGGTAGCCTAGTGGTTAGAGTGGAGGCGGCAGGGCAGCCTAGTGGTTAGAGTGGAGAGGCGGCTGGGTAGCCTAGTGGTTAGAGTGGAGAGGCGGCTGGGTAGCCTAGTGGTTAGAGTGGAGAGGCGGCTGGGTAGCCTAGTGGTTAGAGTGGAGAGGCGGCAGGGTAGCCTAGTGGTTAGAGTGGAGAGGCGGCTGGGTAGCCTAGTGGTTAGAGTGGAGGCGGCTGGGTAGCCTAGTGGTTAGAGTGGAGAGGCGGCAGGGTAGCCTAGTGGTTAGAGTGGAGAGGCGGCAGGGCAGCCTAGTGGTTAGAGTGGAGAGGCGGCTGGGTAGCCTAGTGGTTAGAGTGGAGAGGCGGCTGGGTAGCCTAGTGGTTAGAGTGGAGAGGCGGCAGGGTAGCCTAGTGGTTAGAGTGGAGAGGCGGCAGGGCAGCCTAGTGGTTAGAGTGGAGAGGCGGCTGGGTAACCTAGTGGTTAGAGTGGAGAGGCGGCAGGGTAGCCTAGTGGTTAGAGTGGAGAGGCGGCAGGGTAGCCTAGTGGTTAGAGTGGAGAGGCGGCAGGGTAGCCTAGTGGTTAGAGTGGAGAGGCGGCAGGGTAGCCTAGTGGTTAGAGTGGAGAGGCGGCAGGGTAGCCTAGTGGTTAGAGTGGAGAGGCGGCAGGGTAGCCTAGTGGTTAGAGTGGAGAGGCGGCAGGGTAGCCTAGTGGTTAGAGTGTAGAGGCGGCAGGGTAGCCTAGTGGTTAGAGTGGAGAGGCGGCAGGGTAGCCTAGTGGTTAGAGTGGAGAGGCGGCAGGGTAGCCTAGTGGTTAGAGTGTAGAGGCGGCAGGGTAGCCTAGTGGTTAGAGTGGAGAGGCGGCAGGGTAGCCTAGTGGTTAGAGTGTAGAGGTGGCAGGGTAGCCTAGTGGTTAGAGTGGAGGGGCGGCAGGGTAGGCTAGTGGTTAGAGTGGAGAGGCGGCAGGGTAGCCTAGTGGTTAGAGCGTTGGACTAGTAACCGAAAGGTTGCAATTTCGAATCCCCGAGCTGACAAGGTACATATCTGTCGTTCTGCTCCTGAACAGGCAGTTAACCCACTGTTCCTAGGCTGTCATTGAAAATAAGAATTTGTTCTTAACTGACTTGCCTGGTTAAATAAAGGTAAAAAAAACACATGAATATGAATGATGTGATAAATAGGACTGGGGGAGTTATGTCACACATGCAGTGAACACAGACGTATGGAAATGTCTGCTCTACCCAAAATTACAACCAACTAATTGCAGCGTTATCACAAAATAACGGAAGAGGTGAGTAGAAGGAGGGAAAAAGTAAGGAACTTGTCTGTCATCCTTGCATTTAAAGACCGTAAATGTTTAAAGAAAATTGTTATGGATAAAAAAAAGATACCAATTTCATTTAAGGACCCAAACATTGACAGCTGTGCCATATAAATTGCGAAATAGATTCCATAGCACATGGTTTTTATTTACTGACACACAAAACAACATCTGATTCAAATCTTTGAATTTTTCTATTTAAATTATTATACAAAATTCTTGCCACCTATATAATGTTATATATATGGGGGATACAATGTTCCCAGCTCTGCAGATTCTGCTGTGAGGAGGCAGAGTCATTACATCGGTTATTTTGGTACTGTCCATTTGTAGCTCGTTTTGGGTCACAGGTCCAGGAATGGCTGGTTTTGGGTCACAGGTCCAGGAATGGCTGGTTTTGGGTCACAGGTCCAGGAATGGCTGGTTTTGGGTCACAGGTCCAGGAATGGCTGGTTTTGGGTCACAGGTCCAGGAATGGCTGGTTTTGGGTCACAGGTCCAGGAATGGCTGGTTTTGGGTCACAGGTCCAGGAATGGCTGGTTTTGGGTCACAGGTCCAGGAATGGCTGGTTTTGGGTCACAGGTCCAGGAATGGCTGGTTTTGGGTCACAGGTCCAGGAATGGCTGAAGAAACACTTGCCTGGAACTAACGCTGCAGAGGGCAATACGGGGTGATCTGAAAAGTCACAATCAATCAATTAATAATATAATAATTATTTTTGCAAAAATGTTTTTTTCTTTAATTAAAAATCTGGTAGAAGCTATGAGAATGGAAAGGTTCAGTACTTTTGTGAAGCATCACAGTACAGTTGATATGGCAAATAGGGATGTTAAGAGATAGATGGGAGGGGTTGAATGGAGCTGAAGGGTGGGACTGGATGGTGTTAAGAGACAGATGGGAGGGGTTGAATGGAGCTGGGACTGGATGGTGTTAAGAGACAGATGGGAGGGGTTGAATGGAGCTGGGACTGGATGGTGTTAAGAGATGGATGGGAGGGGTTGAATGGAGCTGAAGGGTGGGACTGGATGGTGTTAAGAGATGAATGGGAGGGGTTGAATGGAGCTGAAGGGTGGGACTGGATGGTGTTAAGAGACAGATGGGAGGGGTTGAATGGAGCTGAAGGGTGGGACTGGATGGTGTTAAGAGACAGATGGGAGGGGTTGAATGGAGCTGAAGGGACTGGATGGTGTTAAGAGATAGATGGAAGGGGTTGAATGGAGCTGAATGATGGGACTAATAACAACAAGATAACCAATGTAAAACATACAGGATCTGTAAAATGTATATAGGTTCATAACTTTTGTGAAATAGCACAGTTACAAATAGAAATCAAACTGGATGGACATTAGAAATAGAGGAAGGACTAAGAACAAACAAGAGAGAACTATTGTACAATAGATTGTGTCTGTAAAATGTGAACAATATGTATAAACTGACGGTAGAAGCCTGAGTGTTATTGTTTATTAGTTTACTCCAAATGGGGGAGGGTTTGGGGAATAATAAAGGTATATTCTAAAAGTGTGTGTATGTGTTTATATTTATATATATATGTATATGTGTATATGTGTGTTTATATATATATATATATGTATATGTGTGTTTATATTTATATATATATGTATATGTGTATATGTGTGTTTATATATATATATATATGTATATGTGTGTTTATATATATATATATATGTATATGTGTGTTTATATTTATATATATATGTATATGTGTATATGTGTGTTTATATTTATATATATGTGTATATGTGTATATGTGTGTTTATATTTATATATATATGTATATGTGTATATGTGTGTTTATATATATATATATGTGTATATGTGTATATGTGTGTTTATATTTATATATATATGTATATGTGTATATGTGTGTTTATATTTATATATATATATGTATATATGTATATGTGTGTTTATATTTATATATATGTGTATATGTGTGTTTATATTTATATATATATATGTATATATGTATATGTGTGTTTATATTTATATATATATGTATATGTGTATATGTGTGTTTATATTTATATATATATGTATATGTGTGTTTATATTTATATATATGTGTATATGTGTGTTTATATTTATATATATATGTATATGTGTATATGTGTGTTTATATATATATATATGTGTGTATGTGTGTTTATATTTATATATATATGTATATGTTGTGTATGTGTGTTTATATGTATATATATGTGTATATGTGTGTTTATATATATATATATATGTATATGTTGTGTATGTGTGTTTATATGTATATATATATGTATATATGTATATGTGTGTTTATATATATATATATGTATATGTTGTGTATGTGTGTTTATATTTATATATATATGTATATGTGTATATGTGTGTTTATATATATATATATATGTATATGTGTATATGTGTGTTTATATATATATATATATGTATATGTTGTGTATGTGTGTTTATATGTATATATATATGTATATGTGTATATGTGTGTTTATATATATATGTATATGTATATGTGTGTTTATATTTATATATATATGTATATGTGTATATGTGTGTTTATATATA
>NW_027037510.1:2500-20089 GCF_034236695.1 Oncorhynchus nerka
TTGCAAATGGAATTTGTTGGAGGGGGATCTCGCCCGGCCGCTGTGTAGACTAGAGGGAGGGAGGGTAGACTAGAGGGAGGCAGGTAGACTAGACGGGGAGGGCAGGTAGACTAGAGGGAGGCAGGTAGACTAGGAGGGAGGGTAGACTAGGAGGGAGGGTAGACTAGAGGGCGGCAGGCAGACTAGAGGAGGGAGGGTAGACTAGAGGGGAGGCAGGTAGACTAGAGGAGGAGGGTAGACTAGAGGGGAGGCAGGTAGACTAGAGGAGGGAGGGTAGACTAGAGGGGAGGCAGGTAGACTAGAGAGGGAGGGTAGACTAGAGGAGGGTAGACTAGAGGGCGGCAGGTAGACTAGAGGGTGGCAGGCAGACCAGAGAGGCAGGTAGACTAGAGGGAGGCAGGTAGACTAGAGGTTAGGAGGCAGGTAGACTAGAGGAGGCAGGTAGACTAGAGGGAGGCAGCAGACTAGCGGGCGGCAGGTAGACCAGAGGAGGCAGGTAGACCAGAGGGGAGGCAGGGTAGACTGGGGGGGCGGCAGGAGCCTGGCGGCGAGGCAGGTAGACTAGCGGGCGGCAGGTAGACTAGCGGGGAGGCAGGTAGACTAGAGGGAGACAGGTAGACTAGTGGTTAGAGGCACGTAGACTGAGGGGAGGCAGGTAGACTAGAGGGAGGCAGGTAGACAGAGGAGGCAGGTAGACAAGAGGTTAGAGGCAGGTAGACTAGAGGGAGGCAGGTAGACTAGAGGAGGCAGGTAGACTAGCGGGGCGGCAGGTAGACTAGAGGTTAGAGGCAGATAGACTAGAGGGGAGGCAGGTAGACTAGTGTGGAGGCAGGTAGACTAGAAGGGAGGCAGGTAGACTAGAGGAGGCAGGAAGACTAGTGGGGAGGCAGGTAGACTAGAGGCGGCAGGTAGACTAGAGGGGAGGAAGGTAGAGCTAGAGGGTGGCAGGTAGACTAGAGGGGAGGCAGGTAGACTAGTGGGGAGGCAGGTAGACTAGAGGGAGGCAGGTAGACTAGAGGGGAGGCAGGTAGACTAGAGGGGCGGCAGGTAGACTAGAGGGGGATGCAGGTAGACTAGAGGGGAGGCAGGTAGAGAGAGGGAGGCAGGTAGACTAATGGTTAGAGGCAGGTAGACTAGAGGGAGGCAGGTAGACTAGCGGGCGGCAGGTAGACTAGAGGGGAGGCAGGTAGACTAGAGGGGAGGCAGGTAGACTAGTGGGGAGGCAGGTAGACTAGTGGGGAGGCAGGTAGACTAGCGGGCGGCAGGTAGACTAGAGGAGGCAGGTAGACTAGCGGGAGGCAGGTAGACTAGTGGGGAGGCAGGTAGCCCAGTGGGAGGCAGGTAGCCTAGTGGGAGGCAGGTAGACTAGAGGGGAGGCAGGTAGACTAGAGGGGAGGCAGGTAGACCAGAGGGCGGCAGGTAGCCTGGCGGGGAGGCAGGTAGACTAGCGGGGCGGCAGGTAGACTAGCGGGAGGCAGGTAGACTAGAGGGGAGGCAGGTAGACTAGTGGTTGAGAGGCACGTAGACCAGAGGAGGCAGGTAGACCAGAGGAGGCAGGCAGACTAGAGGAGGCAGGTAGACTAGAGGAGGCAGGTAGACTAGGGAGGCAGGTAGCCTAGTGGGAGGCAGGTAGCCTGGGGGGAGGCAGGTAGCCCAGTGGGGAGGCAGGTAGCCTGAGTGGGAGGCAGGTGGCCTAGTGGTTAGAGCGTTGGACTAGTAACCGAAAGGTTGCAAGATCAAATCCTGAGCTGACAAGGAAAATAGTCTGTCATTCTGCCCCTCAAAAAGGTAATTAACCCACTGTTCGTAGTCCGTCATTGAAAATCTGAATTTAACTTGCTGTAATTTTTAGGACATTACTGTTTAACTTGCTGTAATTTTAGGACATTAGTCCACTTACATTGTCATCTGTTAGGAGCTGTGTTCACCTAACCTCTTTCTCTCTTACCTCTCTCCTTCCTCCCCTTCCCACTCTCCCCCTCCCTCACTTCTTACCTCTCTCCTTCCCTCCCTCTCCCTCCTCCCCTTCCCACCCTCCCTCCCTCACTTCTTACCTCTCTCCTTCCTCCCTCCTTCCCCCTATCTCCCTCCCCCTCTCCCTCCCTCTATCCTCCCTCCCTCCCTCCTTCCCCCCTTACTCCCTCCCTCTCTCAGCTGGACAGTACTGGAGTGGTGTTTACAGGCACAACTAGTCAAGGACTGATGGATTGGAAAGTATTACGGATCCCATCGAAGGGTTTAACCCATATAAACAAAAACAACGAATCAGGTTGTTCAGATCAGGGATGAAGGCTACATGACTGGAACAACAAATCAGGAGACAGTCACATTGAGTTTGGACTTTATTACCCCATCATGTCTGTGTGTGTGTGTGTGTGTGTGTGTGTGTGTGTGTGGTCTAACTGGCCTGAAATCAGGGTGATGGGTAGTGGGAGACTGCTATGTTAGAAAGAATAAAATGGCACCCAATTCCCCATATATTGCACTGTGGTGGAGCAGGGCCCTATTCCCTATATATATTGCACTGTGGTGGAGCAGGGCCCTATTCCCTATATATATTGTACTGTGGTGGAGCAGGGCCCTATTCCCTATATATATTACACTGTGGTGGAGCAGGGCCCTATTCCCTATATATATTACACTGTGATGGAGCAGGGCCCTATTCCCTATATATATTGTACTGTGATGGAGCAGGGCCCTATTCCCTATATATTGTACTGTGGTGGAGCAGGGCCCTATTCCCTATATATTGCACTGTGGTGGAGCAGGGCCCTATTCCCTATATATATTGTACTGTGGTGGAGCAGGGCCCTATTCCCTATATATATATTGTACTGTGGTGGAGCAGGGCCCTATTCCCTATATATATTGTACTGTGATGGAGCAGGGCCCTATTCCCTATATATATATTGTACTGTGGTGGAGCAGGGCCCTATTCCCTATATATATATTGTACTGTGGTGGAGCAGGGCCCTATTCCCTATATATATTGTACTGTGGTGGAGCAGGGCCCTATTCCCTATATATTGTACTGTGGTGGAGCAGGGCCCTATTCCCTATATATATTGTACTGTGATGGAGCAGGGCCCTATTCCCTATATATTGCACTGTGGTGGAGCAGGGCCCTATTCCCTATATATTGTACTGTGATGGAGCAGGGCCCTATTTCCTATATATATTGTACTGTGGTGGAGCAGGGCCCTATTCCCTATATATATTGTACTGTGATGGAGCAGGGCCCTATTCCCTATATATTGTACTGTGGTGGAGCAGGGCCCTATTCCCTATATATTGCACTGTGGTGGAGCAGGGCCCTATTCCCTATATATACTGTACTGTGATGGAGCAGGGCCCTATTCCCTATATATATTACACTGTGGTGGAGCAGGGCCCTATTCCCTATATATATATTGTACTGTGATGGAGCAGGGCCCTATTCCCTATATATTGTACTGTGGTGGAGCAGGGCCCTATTCCATATATATATTGTACTGTGGTGGAGCAGGGCCCTATTCCCTATATATTGTACTGTGGTGGAGCAGGGCCCTATTCCCTATATATATTACACTGTGGTGGAGCAGGGCCCTATTCCCTATATATTGCACTGTGATGGAGCAGGGCCCTATTCCCTATATATTGCACTGTGATGGAGCAGGGCCCTATTCCCTATATATTACACTGTGGTGGAGCAGGGCCCTATTCCCTATATATATTGTACTGTGGTGGAGCAGGGCCCTATTCCCTATATATATTGTACTGTGGTGGAGCAGGGCCCTATTCCCTATATATATATTGTACTGTGATGGAGCAGGGCCCTATTCCCTATATATATTACACTGTGGTGGAGCAGGGCCCTATTCCCTATATATTGCACTGTGATGGAGCAGGGCCCTATTCCCTATATATTGCACTGTGATGGAGCAGGGCCCTATTCCCTATATATATTGTACTGTGGTGGAGCAGGGCCCTATTCCCTATATATATATTGTACTGTGATGGAGCAGGGCCCTATTCCCTATATATATTGTACTGTGGTGGAGCAGGGCCCTATTCCCTATATATATATTGTACTGTGATGGAGCAGGGCCCTATTCCCTATATATATTGTACTGTGGTGGAGCAGGGCCCTATTCCCTATATATTGTACTGTGGTGGAGCAGGGCCCTATTCCCTATATATATACTGTACTGTGGTGGAGCAGGGCCCTATTCCCTATATATATTGTACTGTGATGGAGCAGGGCCCTATTCCCTATATATTGTACTGTGGTGGAGCAGGGCCCTATTCCCTATATATTGTACTGTGATGGAGCAGGGCCCTATTCCCTATATATATTACACTGTGGTGGAGCAGGGCCCTATTCCCTATATATATTACACTGTGATGGAGCAGGGCCCTATTCCCTATATATTACACTGTGATGGAGCAGGGCCCTATTCCCTATATATATATTGTACTGTGGTGGAGCAGGGCCCTATTCCCTATATATATTGTACTGTGGTGGAGCAGGGCCCTATTCCCTATATATTGTACTGTGGTGGAGCAGGGCCCTATTCCCTATATATTACACTGTGGTGGAGCAGGGCCCTATTCCCTATATATATTACACTGTGGTGGAGCAGGGCCCTATTCCCTATATATATATTACACTGTGGTGGAGCAGGGCCCTATTACCTATATATATACTGTACTGTGGTGGAGCAGGGCCCTATTCCCTATATATATTGCACTGTGGTGGAGCAGGGCCCTATTCCCTATATATTGTACTGTGGTGGAGCAGGGCCCTATTCCCTATATATTGTACTGTGGTGGAGCAGGGCCCTATTCCCTATATATATTGTACTGTGGTGGAGCAGGGCCCTATTCCCTATATATTGTACTGTGGTGGAGCAGGGCCCTATTCCCTATATATTGTACTGTGGTGGAGCAGGGCCCTATTCCCTATATATTGTACTGTGATGGAGCAGGGCCCTATTCCCTATATATTACACTGTGGTGGAGCAGGGCCCTATTCCCTATATATATTACACTGTGATGGAGCAGGGCCCTATTCCCTATATATATTACACTGTGATGGAGCAGGGCCCTATTCCCTATATATTGTACTGTGATGGAGCAGGGCCCTATTCCCTATATATTACACTGTGGTGGAGCAGGGCCCTATTCCCTATATATTGTACTGTGGTGGAGCAGGGCCCTATTCCCTATATATTGCACTGTGATGGAGCAGGGCCCTATTCCCTATATATTGTACTGTGATGGAGCAGGGCCCTATTCCCTATATATTGTACTGCGATGGAGCAGGGCCCTATTCCCTATATATTGTACTGTGATGGAGCAGGGCCCTATTCCCTATATATATACTGTACTGTGGTGGAGCAGGGCCCTATTCCCTATATATATTGCACTGTGGTGGAGCAGGGCCCTATTCCCTATATATATTACACTGTGGTGGAGCAGGGCCCTATTCCCTATATATATTACACTGTGATGGAGCAGGGCCCTATTCCCTATATATATTGTACTGTGGTGGAGCAGGGCCCTATTCCCTATATATATTGTACTGTGGTGGAGCAGGGCCCTATTCCCTATATATTGTACTGTGGTGGAGCAGGGCCCTATTCCCTATATATATTACACTGTGATGGAGCAGGGCCCTATTCCCTATATATATTGTACTGTGATGGAGCAGGGCCCTATTCCCTATATATATTGTACTGTGATGGAGCATGGCCCTATTCCCTATATATATTGTACTGTGGTGGAGCAGGGCCCTATTCACTATATATATTACACTGTGATGGAGCAGGGCCCTATTCCCTATATATATTGCACTGTGGTGGAGCAGGGCCCTATTCCCTATATATATTACACTGTGGTGGAGCAGGGCCCTATTCCCTATATATTGTACTGTGATGGAGCAGGGCCCTATTCCCTATATATTGTACTGTGATGGAGCAGGGCCCTATTCCCTATATATTGTACTGTGATGGAGCAGGGCCCTATTCCCTATATATATTACACTGTGGTGGAGCAGGGCCCTATTCCCTATATATATTGCACTGTGATGGAGCAGGGCCCTATTCCCTATATATATACTGTACTGTGGTGGAGCAGGGCCCTATTCCCTATATATTGTACTGTGATGGAGCAGGGCCCTATTCCCTATATATATTGTACTGTGGTGGAGCAGGGCCCTATTCCCTATATATATTGTACTGTGGTGGAGCAGGGCCCTATTCCCTATATATATTGTACTGTGGTGGATCAGGGCCCTATTCCCTATATATTGTACTGTGGTGGAGCAGGGCCCTATTCCCTATATATTGTACTGTGGTGGAGCAGGGCCCTATTCCCTATATATTGCACTGTGGTGGAGCAGGGCCCTATTCCCAATATATATTACACTGTGGTGGAGCAGGGCCCTATTCCCTATATATATACTGTACTGTGGTGGAGCAGGGCCCTATTCCCTATATATTGTACTGTGGTGGAGCAGGGCCCTATTCCCTATATATTGTACTGTGGTGGAGCAGGGCCCTATTCCCTATATATTGTACTGTGATGGAGCAGGGCCCTATTCCCTATATATTACACTGTGGTGGAGCAGGGCCCTATTCCCTATATATATTACACTGTGGTGGAGCAGGGCCCTATTCCCTATATATATTACACTGTGATGGAGCAGGGCCCTATTCCCTATATATTGTACTGTGATGGAGCAGGGCCCTATTCCCTATATATTACACTGTGGTGGAGCAGGGCCCTATTCCCTATATATTGTACTGTGGTGGAGCAGGGCCCTATTCCCTATATATTGCACTGTGATGGAGCAGGGCCCTATTCCCTATATATTGTACTGTGATGGAGCAGGGCCCTATTCCCTATATATTGTACTGTGATGGAGCAGGGCCCTATTCCCTATATATATTGTACTGTGATGGAGCAGGGCCCTATTCCCTATATATTGTACTGTGGTGGAGCAGGGCCCTATTCCCTATATATTGTACTGTGGTGGAGCAGGGCCCTATTCCCTATATATATTGTACTGTGGTGGAGCAGGGCCCTATTCCCTATATATTGTACTGTGGTGGAGCAGGGCCATATTCCCTATATATATTGTACTGTGATGGAGCAGGGCCCTATTCCCTATATATATTGTACTGTGGTGGAGCAGGGCCCTATTCCCTATATATATTGCACTGTGGTGGAGCAGGGCCCTATTCCCTATATATATTACACTGTGGTGGAGCAGGGCCCTATTCCCTATATATTGTACTGTGATGGAGCAGGGCCCTATTCCCTATATATTGTACTGTGATGGAGCAGGGCCCTATTCCCTATATATTGTACTGTGATGGAGCAGGGCCCTATTCCCTATATATATTACACTGTGGTGGAGCAGGGCCCTATTCCCTATATATATTGCACTGTGATGGAGCAGGGCCCTATTCCCTATATATATATACTGTACTGTGGTGGAGCAGGGCCCTATTCCCTATATATTGTACTGTGATGGAGCAGGGCCCTATTCCCTATATATATTGTACTGTGGTGGAGCAGGGCCCTATTCCCTATATATTGTACTGTGGTGGAGCAGGGCCCTATTCCCTATATATATTGTACTGTGATGGAGCAGGGCCCTATTCCCTATATATTGTACTGTGGTGGAGCAGGGCCCTATTCCCTATATATTGTACTGTGGTGGAGCAGGGCCCTATTCCCTATATATATTGTACTGTGGTGGAGCAGGGCCCTATTCCCTATATATTGTACTGTGGTGGAGCAGGGCCCTATTCCCTATATATATTGTACTGTGATGGAGCAGGGCCCTATTCCCTATATATATTGTACTGTGGTGGAGCAGGGCCCTATTCCCTATATATATTGCACTGTGGTGGAGCAGGGCCCTATTCCCTATATATATTACACTGTTGTGGAGCAAGGCCCTATTCCCTATATATTGTACTGTGATGGAGCAGGGCCCTATTCCCTATATATTGTACTGTGATGGAGCAGGGCCCTATTCCCTATATATTGTACTGTGATGGAGCAGGGCCCTATTCCCTATATATATTACACTGTGGTGGAGCAGGGCCCTATTCCCTATATATATTGCACTGTGATGGAGCAGGGCCCTATTCCCTATATATATACTGTACTGTGGTGGAGCAGGGCCCTATTCCCTATATATTGTACTGTGATGGAGCAGGGCCCTATTCCCTATATATATTGTACTGTGGTGGAGCAGGGCCCTATTCCCTATATATACTGTACTGTGGTGGAGCAGGGCCCTATTCCCTATATATTGTACTGTGGTGGAGCAGGGCCCTATTCCCTATATATTACACTGTGATGGAGCAGGGCCCTATTCCCTATATATTGTACTGTGATGGAGCAGGGCCCTATTCCCTATATATTGTACTGTGGTGGAGCAGGGCCCTATTCCCTATATATATTGTACTGTGATGGAGCAGGGCCCTATTCCCTATATATACTGTACTGTGGTGGAGCAGGGCCCTATTCCCTATATATTGTACTGTGGTGGAGCAGGGCCCTATTCCCTATATATATTACACTGTGATGGAGCAGGGCCCTATTCCCTATATATTGTACTGTGATGGAGCAGGGCCCTATTCCCTATATATTGTACTGTGGTGGAGCAGGGCCCTATTCCCTATATATATTGTACTGTGATGGAGCAGGGCCCTATTCCCTATATATATTGTACTGTGGTGGAGCAGGGCCCTATTCCCTATATATAGTACACTGTGGTGGAGCAGGGCCCTATTCCCTATATATATTACACTGTGGTGGAGCAGGGCCCTATTCCCTATATATATTGCACTGTGGTGGAGCAGGGCCCTATTCCCTATATATATTACACTGTGATGGAGCAGGGCCCTATTCCCTATATATTGTACTGTGGTGGAGCAGGGCCCTATTCCCTATATATATTACACTGTGATGGAGCAGGGCCCTATTCCCTATATATATTACACTGTGGTGGAGCAGGGCCCTATTCCCTATATATTGTACTGTGGTGGAGCAGGGCCCTATTCCCTATATATATTACACTGTGATGGAGCAGGGCCCTATTCCCTATATATATTACACTGTGGTGGAGCAGGGCCCTATTCCCTATATATATTGCACTGTGGTGGAGCAGGGCCCTATTCCCTATATATTGTACTGTGGTGGAGCAGGGCCCTATTCCCTATATATATTACACTGTGATGGAGCAGGGCCCTATTCCCTATATATATTACACTGTGGTGGAGCAGGGCCCTATTCCCTATATATTGTACTGTGATGGAGCAGGGCCCTATTCCCTATATATTGTGCTGTGGTGGAGCAGGGCCCTATTCCCTATATATATTGTACTGTGGTGGAGCAGGGCCCTATTCCCTATATATTGTACTGTGGTGGAGCAGGGCCCTATTCCCTATATATATTGTACTGTGATGGAGCAGGGCCCTATTCCCTATATATATTGTACTGTGGTGGAGCAGGGCCCTATTCCCTATATATATTACACTGTGGTGGAGCAGGGCCCTATTCCCTATATATTGTACTGTGATGGAGCAGGGCCCTATTCCCTATATATATTACACTGTGATGGAGCAGGGCCCTATTCCCTATATATATTACACTGTGGTGGAGCAGGGCCCTATTCCCTATATATTACACTGTGGTGGAGCAGGGCCCTATTCCCTATATATATTGTACTGTGATGGAGCAGGGCCCTATTCCCTATATATATTGTACTGTGGTGGAGCAGGGCCCTATTCCCTATATATTACACTGTGGTGGAGCAGGGCCCTATTCCCTATATATTGTACTGTGATGGAGCAGGGCCCTATTCCCTATATATATTACACTGTGGTGGAGCAGGGCCCTATTCCCTATATATTGTACTGTGATGGAGCAGGGCCCTATTCCCTATATATATTGTACTGTGATGGAGCAGGGCCCTATTCCCTATATATATTGTACTGTGATGGAGCAGGGCCCTATTCCCTATATATATATTGTACTGTGGTGGAGCAGGGCCCTATTCCCTATATATATTGTACTGTGGTGGAGCAGGGCCCTATTCCCTATATATATATTGTACTGTGGTGGAGCAGGGCCCTATTCCCTATATATATATTGTACTGTGATGGAGCAGGGCCCTATTCCCTATATATATATTGTACTGTGGTGGAGCAGGGCCCTATTCCCTATATATATATTGTACTGTGATGGAGCAGGGCCCTATTCCCTATATATATTGTACTGTGGTGGAGCAGGGCCCTATTCCCTATATATATTGTACTGTGGTGGAGCAGGGCCCTATTCCCTATATATATTAAACTGTGATGGAGCAGGGCCCTATTCCCTATATACTGTACTGTGGTGGAGCAGGGCCCTATTCCCTATATATATTGTACTGTGATGGAGCAGGGCCCTATTCCCTATATATTGTACTGTGGTGGAGCAGGGCCCTATTCCCTATATATTGTACTGTGGTGGAGCAGGGCCCTATTCCCTATATATTGTACTGTGGTGGAGCAGGGCCCTATTCCCTATATATATACTGTACTGTGATGGAGCAGGGCCCTATTCCCTATATATTGTACTGTGATGGAGCAGGGCCCTATTCCCTATATATTGTACTGTGGTGGAGCAGGGCCCTATTCCCTATATATATTGTACTGTGGTGGAGCAGGGCCCTATTCCCTATATATTGTACTGTGGTGGAGCAGGGCCCTATTCCCTATATATATTGTACTGTGATGGAGCAGGGCCCTATTCCCTATATATATTGTACTGTGGTGGAGCAGGGCCCTATTCCCTATATATATTACACTGTGGTGGAGCAGGGCCCTATTCCCTATATATTGTACTGTGATGGAGCAGGGCCCTATTCCCTATATATATTACACTGTGATGGAGCAGGGCCCTATTCCCTATATATATATTACACTGTGGTGGAGCAGGGCCCTATTCCCTATATATTGTACTGTGATGGAGCAGGGCCCTATTCCCTATATATATTACACTGTGGTGGAGCAGGGCCCTATTCCCTATATATTGTACTGTGATGGAGCAGGGCCCTATTCCCTATATATATTGTACTGTGATGGAGCAGGGCCCTATTCCCTATATATATTGTACTGTGGTGGAGCAGGGCCCTATTCCCTATATATTACACTGTGGTGGAGCAGGGCCCTATTCCCTATATATTGTACCGTGGTGGAGCAGGGCCCTATTCCCTATATATATACTGTACTGTGATGGAGCAGGGCCCTATTCCCTATATATTGTACTGTGGTGGAGCAGGGCCCTATTCCCTATATATATACTGTACTGTGATGGAGCAGGGCCCTATTCCCTATATATATATTACACTGTGGTGGAGCAGGGCCCTATTCCCTATATATATATTACACTGTGGTGGAGCAGGGCCCTATTCCCTATATATATTGTACTGTGGTGGAGCAGGGCCCTATTCCTATATATATATATTGTACTGTGATGGAGCAGGGCCCTATTCCCTATATATATTGTACTGTGGTGGCCTCTATTCTCATATATTGTACAGGGCCCTATTCCCTATATATTGTACTGTGATGGAGCAGGGCCCTATTCCTATATATATATTGTACTGTGGTGGAGCAGGGCCCTATTCCTATATATTGTACTGTGATGGAGCAGGGCCCTATTCCCTATATATTGTACTGTGGTGGAGCAGGGCCCTATTCCCTATATATTGTACTGTGGTGGAGCAGGGCCCTATTCCCTATATATATACTGTACTGTGATGGAGCAGGGCCCTATTCCCTATATATTGTACTGTGGTGGAGCAGGGCCCTATTCCCTATGTATATACTGTGCTGTGATGGAGCAGGGCCCTATTCCCATATATATATTACACTGTGGTGAGCAGGGCCTCATTCCTATATATATATTACACTGTGGTGGAGCAGGGCCCTATTCCCTATATATATTGTACTGTGGTGGAGCAGGGCCCTATTCCCTATATATATATTGTACTGTGATGGAGCAGGGCCCTATTCCCTATATATATTGTACTGTGGTGGAGCAGGGCCCTATTCCCTATATATTACTGTGATGGAGCAGGCCCTATTCCTATATATATTGTACTGTGGTGGAGCAGGGCCCTATTCCCTATATATATTACACTGTGGTGATAGGCCCTATTCCTATATTGTACTGTGATGGGCAGGGCCTATTCCCTATATATATTACACTGTGATGGAGCAGGGCCCCTATTCCTATATATATATTACATGTGGTGGAGCAGGGCCCTATTCCCTATATATTACACTGTGGTGGAGCAGGGCCCTATTCCTATATATTGTACTGTGATGGAGCAGGGCCCTATTCCCTATATATATTGTACTGTGGTGAGCAGGCCCTCTATTCCCATATATATTACACTGTGGTGGAGCAGGGCCCTATTCTATATATTGTACTGTGATGGAGCAGGGCCCTATTCCTATATATATTACACTGTGGTGGAGCAGGGCCCTATTCCCTATATATATTGTACTGTGATGGAGCAGGGCCCTATTCCTATATATATTGTACTGTGATGGAGCAGGGCCCTATTCCCCTATATATATATTGTACTGTGATGGAGCAGGGCCCTATTCCTATATATATTGTACTGTGGTGGGCATTTCTTCTATTCCCCTATATTAGTACTGTGTGGAGCAGGGCCTATTCCCTACATATATATTGTACTGTGATGGAGCAGGGCCTATTCCCTACATATATATATTGTACTGTGGTGGAGCAGGGCCTATTCTATATATATATTGTACTGTGATGGAGCAGGGCCCTTATTCCCTATATATATTGTACTGTGGTGGAGCAGGGCCCTATTCCTATATATATATATATTGTACTCACATACCGTACTGTGGTGCAGGGCCCCATTCTTCTATATATATTGTACTGTGGGTGGAGCAGGGCATATATATTGTATTCCCTATATATATTGTACTGTGGTGGAGCAGGGCCCTATTCCTATATATTGTACTTGGTGGAGAGTCCTTAATTTTCATATATATACTGTACTGGATGGAGCAGGGCCCTATTCCCTATAAACTGTGGTGGAGCAGGGCCCTATTCCTCTGTACTGTGGTATCCTATATATTGTACTGTGGTGGAGCAGGGCCCTATTCCTATATATATATATTGTACTGTGATGGAGCAGGGCCCATTCTCATATATTGTGTACTGTGGTGAGCAGGCCCTATTCCCTATATATTACACTGTGGTAGGAGCAGGGCCCTATTCCTATATATTGTACTGCATGGAGCAGGGCCCTATTCCTATATATATTACACTGTGATGGAGCAGGGCCCTATTCCCTATATATATATTACACTGTGGTGGAGCAGGGGTCCTATTCCCTAGATGTTATGCATGTACTGTGATGGAGCAGGGCCCTATTCTATATATTGTACTGTGGTGGAGCAGGGCCCTATTCCCTATAAAAAAATATATTGTACTGTGGTGGAGCAGGGCCCTATTCCCTATATATATACTGTGACAGGGCCCTATTCCTATATACTGTACTGTGGTGGAGCAGGGCCCTATTCCCTATATATATTGTACTGTGATGGAGCAGGGCCCTATTCCCTATATATTGTACTGTGGTGAGCAGGGCCCTATTCCCTATATATTGTACTGTGATGGAGCAGGGCCCTATTCCTATATATTGTACTGTGATGGAGCAGGGCCCTATTCCCTCATATATTACCAGTGGTGGAGCAGGGCCCTATTCCCTATATATATTGTACTGTGTGAGCAGGGCCCTATTCCTATATTGTCTGTGGTGAGAACATTCTGTCTCATATATTGAAAATGTGATGGAGCAGGCCCTATTCCTATATATATTGTACTGTGGTGGGAGCAGGGCCCTATTCCCTATATATATTACACTGTGGTGGAGCAGGGCCCTATTCCCTATATGTTGTACTGTGATGGAGCAGGGCCTCATTCCCCATATATTACACTGTGATGGAGCAGGCCCTATTCCCTATAGCATTGCACTGTGGTGGAGCAGGGCCCTATTCCCTATATATTGTACTGTGATGGAGCAGGCCCTTATTCCTCAGGAGACACTGTGGTGAGCAGGGCCCCTATTCCTATATATATTGGTACTGTGGATATAGCAGGGCCCCATTCCTATATATATATTGTACTGTGAGATGAGAGCAGGGCCCTCATTCCCTATATATATTGTACTGTGATGGAGCAGGGCCCTTATTCCTGGTATATATATATTGTACTGTAGAGCAGGGCCCTTGGTCTCCTTGAGGAGATGCACAGTACTGGTGGAGCAGGGGCCCAGTCCCTATATATTACACTGTGGTGGAGCAGGGCCCTATTCCCTATATATTACACTGTGGTGAGAGCAGGGCCCTATTCTATATATATTGTACTGTGGTGGAGCAGGGCCCTATTCCTATATATATATTGTACTGTGATGGAGCAGTAATTTTATCTCCTATATATATATTGTACTGTATGAGCAGGGCCCTATTCCCTATATATATATTGTACTGTGATGGAGCAGGGCCCTATTCCTATATATATTGTACTGTGGTGGAGCAGGGCCCTATTCCCTATATATTGTACTGTGGTGGGAGCAGGGCCCTATTAAACTGTGTGATACAGGCCTCATTCCCTATAAACTTGTATTGTGTGGAGCAGGGCCCCTATTCTCATATACTGTATGCATAGCCCTATTCTCATATATATTGTACTGTGGTGGAGCAGGGCCCTATTCCCCTATATATTGTACTGTGGTGGAGCAGGGCCTTATTGTACATTCCCTATATATATACTGTACTGTGATGGAGCAGGGCCCTATTCTATATATTGTACTGTGGTGGAGCAGGGCCTCCAATTCCCTATATATATTGTACTGTGGTGGAGCAGGGCCCTATTCCCTATATATTAGTACTGTGGTGGAGCTAGGGCCCTATTCCCTATCATATATTATACTTGTGGTGGAGCAGGGCCCTATTCCCTATATATATTTGTACTGTGGTGGAGCAGGGCCCTATTCCCTATATATTGTACTGTGTGCACTATTATATGTGTGATGGAGCAGGGCCCTATTCCCTATATATTGTACTGTGGTGGAGCAGGGCCCTATTCCCTATATATTGTACTGTGATGGAGCAGGGCCCTATTCCCTATATATATACTGTACTGTGATGGAGCAGGGCCCTATTCCCTATATATTGTACTGTGGTGGAGCAGGGCCCTATTCCCTATATATTGTACTGTGGTGGAGCAGGGCCCTATTCCCTATATATTGTACTGTGATGGAGCAGGGCCCCATTCCCTATATATTGACTGTGGGGAGGGCCTTATTCCCTCTTGAGATATTTGCTGCAGGAGCAGGCCCATTCCCCTATATATATTGTACTGTGATGGAGCAGGCCCTATTCCCTATATATTATTACACTGTGGTGGTGCAGCCCCATTCTATATATATTGTACTCCTGTGGGAGCAGGGCCCTATTCCCTATATATTGTACTCAGTGGAGCAGGGCTCCTATTCCCACATATTGGTACTGTGATGGAGCAGGGCCCTATTCCCTATATATTGCACTGTGATGGAGCAGGGCCCTATTCCCCTATATACTAAATGTGATGGGAAGCAGGGCCCTATTTCCTATATATATTGTACTGTGGTGGAGCAGGGCCCTATTCTATATATTGTACTGTGATGGAGCAGGGCTCATTCCCTATATATTGTACTGTGATGGAGCAGGGCCCTATTCCCTATATATATTGTACTGTGGTGGAGCAGGGCCCTATTCCCTATATATTGTACTGTGATGACAGGAAATTCATTCTCATATATATACTCAAAATTGTGGTGTGCAGGGCCCTATTCCCCCATACATATTGTACTGTGATGGAGCAGGGCCCTATTCCCTATATATTGTACTGTGATGGAGCAGGGCCATATTCCCTATATATATACTGCTGTACTGTGATACAGGGCCCTATTCTATATATTACACTGTGATGGGAGCAGGGCCCTATTCCCTATATATTTTGTACTGTGATGGAGCAGGGCCCCATTCTATATATATTGTACTGTGGTGGAGCAGGGCCCTATTCCCTATATATTGTACTGTGATGGAGCAGGGCCTTTATTCTTGAGATGGAGATATTACACTGTGATGGAGCAGGCCCTATTCCCTATATATTACACTGTGATGGAGCAGGGCCCTATTCCCTATATATATTACGCACTGTGATGACAGGGCCCCATTCCCTATATATATATTGTACTGTGATGAGCAGGGCCCTATTCCTGATATAGGCCCTACTATATATGTACTGTGATGGGAGCAGGGCCCTATTCCTATATATTACACTGTGATGGAGCAGGGGCCCTATTCCTTATATATTACACTGTGATGGAGCAGGGCCCTATTCCCTATATATATTGCACAGTGATGGAGCAGGGCCCCATTCCCTAGTATGTATACTGTACTGTGATGAGCAGGGCCCTATTCCCTATATATTACACTGTGATGGAGCAGGGCCCTATTCCCTATATATTGTACTGTGATGGAGCAGGGCCCTATATATTGCACCAGATGGGAGAAATTCTATTCCATATATATTGTACTGTGGGTGGAGCAGGGCCCTATTCCCTTATATATATTGCACGGTGTGAGCAGGGCCCTATTCCTATATATATATTGTACTGTGTGGTAGTCTATTCCCTATATATTGCACAGGGCCTATTCTTATATATTCTGATATATATACACTGTGGTGGATAATTTTGTTCCTCATATATATTACACTGTGGTGGGGAGACAGGGTCTATTCCCCTATATATATTGCACTGTGGTAGGAGCAGGGCCCTATTCCTATATATTACACTGTGATGGAAGAATGGCCTTCATAGTATTAATGTGGTTGCAGGCTTCCAGTATTGTACTGTGATGGAGCAGGGCCCTCATTCTCATATATTGCACTGTGGTGGAGCAGGGCCCTATTCCCTATATATATTACACTGTGGTGGAGCAGGGCCCTATTCTCATATATATATTGTACTGTGGTGGTATACAGGGCCCTATTCCCTATATATATTGTACTGTGGTGGAGCAGGGCCCTATTCCCTATATATATATTGTACTGTGGTGGAGCAGGGCCCTATTCCCTATATATATTGTACTGTGGTGGAGCAGGGCCCTATTCCCTATATATATTGTACTGTGATGGAGCAGGGCCCTATTCCCTATATATATTGTACTGTGGTGGAGCAGGGCCCTATTCCCTATATATTGTACTGTGGTGGAGCAGGGCCCTATTCCCTATATATTGTACTGTGGTGGAGCAGGGCCCTATTCCCTATATATTGCACTGTGATGGAGCAGGGCCCTATTCCCTATATATATTGTACTGTGGTGGAGCAGGGCCCTATTCCCTATATATTTGTACTGTGGTGGAGTCAGGGCCCTATTCCTATATATTGTACTGTGATGGAGCAGGGCCCTATTCCCTATATATTGCACTGTGATGGAGCAGGGC
>NW_027037511.1:0-20094 GCF_034236695.1 Oncorhynchus nerka
TGTGGTGTGTTACTGTTGCTCTGGGACACAGTATAGGACAGTGTGTGGTGTGTTACTGTTGCTCTGGGACACAGTATAGGACAGTGTGGTGTGTTACTGTTGCTCTGGGACACAGTATAGGACAGTGTGGTGTGTTACTGTTGCTCTGGGACACAGTATAGGACAGTGTGTGTGTGTTACTGTTGCTCTGGGACACAGTATAGGACATGTGTGGTGTGTTACTGTTGCTCTGGGACACAGTATAGACAGTGTGGTTACTGTTGCTGGGACACAGTATAGACAGTGTGTGTGTGTGCTGTACAGTGTGTGTTGACTGTTGCTCTGGGACACAGTATAGTACAGTGTGGTGTGTTACTGTTGCTCTGGGACACAGTATAGTACAGTGTGGTGTGTTACTGTTGCTCTGGGACACAGTATAGGACAGTGTGGTGTGTGGTGTGTTGACTGTTGCTCTGGGACACAGTATAGGACAGTGTGGTGTGTTACTGTTGCTCTGGGACACAGTATGTATTGCTGAGTGCATTGTTGCTCTGGGACAGAGATAGGACAGTGCAAATGTTACTGTTGCTCTGGGACACAGTATAGAGTGGTGTGTGTGTGTTACTGTTGCTCAGACACTGCAGATAGTGTTGTGTTGCTTGCTGCCTGGGGACACAGCAGGAGACAGTGTGGTGTGTTACTGTTGCTCTGGGACACAGTATAGGACAGTGTGTGTTACTGTTGCCTTGGGGACACAGTATAGACAGTGTGTGTGGTGTGTTACTGTTGTCTTGGGACACAGTATAGACAGTGTGTGTGGTGTTACTGTTGCTCTGGGACACAGTATAGGACAGTGTGGTGTGTTACTGTTGCTCTGGGACACAGTATAGGACAGTGTGTGTGTGGTGTGTTACTGTTGCTCTGGGACACAGTATAGGACAGTGTGTGTGGTGTGTTACTGTTGCTCTGGGACACAGTATAGGACAGTGTATGTTACTGTTGCTCTGGGACACAGTATAGGACAGTGTGGTTGTGTTACTGTTGCTCTGGGACACAGTATAGGACAGTGTGTGTTACTGTTGCTCTGGGACACACAGTATAGGACAGTGTGTGTGTTACTGTTACTCTGGGACACAGTATAGGACAGTGTGGTGTGTTACTGTTGCTCTGGGACACAGTATAGACAGGACAGTGTGTGTGGTGTGTTACTGTGCTCTGGGACACAGTATAGACAGTGTGGTGTGTTACTGTTGCTCTGGGACACAGTATAGGACAGTGTGGTGTGTTACTGTTGCTCTGGGACACAGTAGGACAGTGTGTGGTGTGTTACTGTTGCTCTGGGACACAGTATGGGACCAGTGTGTGTTACTGTTGCTCTGGGACACAGTATGGTACAGTGTGTGTGTGTGTGTGTTACTGTTGCTCTGGGACACAGTATAGTACAGTGTGGTGTGTGTGTTACTGTTGCTCTGGGACACAGTATAGTACAGTGTGGTGTGTTACTGTTGCTCTGGGACACAGTATAGGACAGTGTGTGTGTGGTGTGTTACTGTTGCTCTGGGACACAGTATAGGACAGTGTGGTGTGTTTACTGTTGCTCTGGGACACAGTATAGGACAGTGTGGTGTGTTACTGTTGCTCTGGGACACTGCTTATGGTACAGTGTGTGTTGCACTGTTGCTCTGGGACACTGCTTATAGTACAGTGTGTGGTGTGTTACTGTTGCTCTGGGACACAGTATAGTACAGTGTGGTGTGTTACTGTTGCTCTGGGACACTGTATGGGACAGTGTGGTGTGTTACTGTTGCTCTGGGACACAGTATGGTACAGTGTGGTATGTTACTGTTTGCTCTGGGACACTGTATAGTACAGTGTGTTACTGTTGCTCTGGGACACTGTATAGGACAGTGTGGTGTGTGTTACTGTTGCTCTGGGACACTGCTTATGAGTACAGTGTGTGTTACTGTTGCTCTGGGACACTGTATGGTACAGTGTGTGTGGTGTGTTACTGTTGCTCTGGACACAGTATAGTACAGTGGTGTGTTACTGTTGATCTGGGACACTGTATGTACAGTGTGTGTTACTGTTGCTCTGGGACACTGTATAGTACAGTGTGTGTTACTGTTGCTCTGGGACACAGTGCCGGACAGTGTGGTGTGTTACTGTTGCTCTGGGACACAGTATAGGACAGTGTGTGTGGTGTGTTACTGTTGCTCTGGGACACAGTATAGGACAGTGTGGTGTGTTACTGTTGCTCTGGGACACAGTATAGGACAGTGTGGTGTGTTACTGTTGCTCTGGGACACAGTATAGGACAGTGTGTGGTGTGTTACTGTTGCTCTGGGACAGTATAGACAGTGTGTGTTACTGTTGCTCTGGGACACAGTATAGTACAGTGTGTGTGTGTGTGTGTGTGTGTTACTGTTGCTCTGGGACACAGTATAGTACAGTGTGGTGTGTTACTGTTGCTCTGGGACACAGTATAGTACAGTGTGGGTGTGTTACTGTTGCTCTGGGATACAGTATAGGACAGTGTGTGTGTGGTGTGTTACTGTTGCTCTGGGGACACAGTATAGGACAGTGTGGTGTGTTACTGTTGCTCTGGGACACAGTATAGGACAGTGTGGTGTGTTACTGTTGCTCTGGGACACTGTATAGTACAGTGTGTGTTACTGTTGCTCTGGGACACTGTATAGTACAGTGTGGTGTGTTACTGTTGCTCTGGGACACAGTATAGTACAGTGTGGTGTGTTACTGTTGCTCTGGGACACTGTATAGGACAGTGTGGTGTGTTACTGTTGCTCTGGGACACAGTATACAGTGTGGTGTGTTACTGTTGCTCTGGGACACTGTATAGTACAGTGTGTGTTACTGTTGCTCTGGGACACTGTATAGACAGTGTGGTGTGTTACTGTTGCTCTGGGACACTGTATAGTACAGTGTGTGTTACTGTTGCTCTGGGACACTGTATAGTACAGTGTGTGGTGTGTTACTGTTGCTCTGGGACACAGTATAGTACAGTGTGGTGTGTTACTGTTGATCTGGGACACTGTATAGTACAGTGTGTGTTACTGTTGCTCTGGGACACTGTATAGTACAGTGTGTGGTGTGTTACTGTTGCTCTGGGACACAGTATAGGACAGTGTGTGTTACTGTTGCTCTGGGACACAGTATAGTACAGTGTGGTGTGTTACTGTTGCTCTGGGACACAGTATAGGACAGTGTGTTACTGTTGCTCTGGGACACAGTATAGGACAGTGTGTGTGTGGTGTGTTACTGTTGCTCTGGGACACAGTATAGGACAGTGTGTGTGGTGTGTTACTGTTGCTCTGGGACACAGTATAGGACAGTGTGTGTTACTGTTGCTCTGGGACACAGTATAGGACAGTGTGTGTGTGGTGTGTTACTGTTGCTCTGGGACACAGTATAGGACAGTGTGTGGTGTGTTACTGTTGCTCTGGGACACAGTATAGTACAGTGTGGTGTGTTACTGTTGCTATGGGACACAGTATAGGACAGTGTGTGTTGTGGTGTGTTACTGTTGCTCTGGGACACAGTATAGGACAGTGTGTGTTACTGTTGCTCTGGGACACAGTATAGTTCAGTGTGTGTGTGGTGTGTTACTGTTGCTCTGGGACACAGTATAGGACAGTGTGCGCTGTGTTACTGTTGCTCTGGGACACAGTATAGTACACGGTGTGTGTGGTGTGTTACTGTTGCTCTGGGACACAGTATAGTACACGGTGTGTGTTACTGTTGCTCTGGGACACAGTATAGGACAGTGTGTGTTACTGTTGTATTAGTGGTGACCACTAACCAGTCTGGATATTCTGAGACCGGTATTAGTGGTGACCACTAACCAGTCTGGATATTCTGAGACCGGTATTAGTGGTGACCACTAACCAGTCTGGATATTCTGAGACCGGTATTAGTGGTGACCACTAACCAGTCTGGATATTCTGAGGCCGGTATTAGTGGTGACCACTAACCAGTCTGGATATTCTGAGACCGGTATTAGTGGTGACCACTAACCAGTCTGGATGTTCTGAGACCGGTATTAGTGGTGACCACTAACCAGTCTGGATATTCTGAGTCCGGTATTAGTGGTGACCACTAACCAGTCTGGATATTCTGAGACCGGTATTAGTGGTGACCACTAACCAGTCTGGATATTGTGAGACCGGTATTAGTGATGACCACTAACCAGTCTGGATATTCTGAGACCGGTATTAGTGGTGACCACTAACCAGTCTGGATATTCTGAGACCGGTATTAGTGGTGACCACTAACCAGTCTGGATATTCTGAGACCGGTATTAGTGATGACCACTAACCAGTCTGTGGAATGTTTTGTCACATTACCAATTTCCAGTGTAAACTCTTCACTTCCTTGTCTGGCCTTTTTCATATTGATTATGGATATGAGAATGTGAACAAAACCGTAGATACTTAGATCACCTTGTTTTTGCCAAGTAACAGATAAGCATAGCATATATCCATAGACGTTTATACAATTTAAAGGGTAGGAAACAGGAGTTTTTCCTCACCAATGTAACACATTATGGTCAAAGACTTAAGTAACTTAATTGTAGTCATGATCTGGTTACCTGTAAGTACAAACCTAGTTATGTTTTTGGGTTATTACATATTTATTCACTTATTTCCGGGATACGCTACCCACAATGCACCAACGTTCGACTTCATATGGAAGATCTACTCTGCTACTGAGTTTGTATTTTAGCTCCAGCTGTCTTAGCCTGCTAGCCATGCTAGCATGTCTTTACATTCCAGACCAAGTGTTGGCGGACAAAGTTTGACGTGAACAAGAAGCAGATGGGGTATGCAGCATGCTCTTCAAATACGTTGTAGCTTGTGGAACCTGCTAGCATGTCATTACATTCCAGACCAAGTGTTGGCTAAACGAAGTTTGACGTGAACAAGAAGCAGATGGGGTATGCAGCATGCTCTTCAAATACGGTGTAGCTTGTGGGAACCCGTTAGCATGGCATTACATTCCAGAACCAGAACAATACGTTGTAGCTTGTGGGAACCCGTTAGCATGTCATTAGCATGTTAGGACCTGATGGAGGGACAATGGAGCCCTGAGTACCAGGCCATTAGGACCTGGTGGAGGGACAATAGAGCCCTGAGTACCAGGCCATTAGGACCTGGTGGAGGGACAATAGAGCCCTGAGTACCAGGCCATTAGGACCTGGTGGAGGGACAATAGAGCCCTGAGTACCAGGCCATTAGGACCTGATGGAGGGACAATAGAGCCCTGAGTACCAGGCCATTAGGACCTGGTGGAGGGACAATAGAGCCCTGAGTACCAGGCCATTAGGACCTGATGGAGGGACAATAGAGCCCTGAGTACCAGGCCATTAGGACCTGATGGAGGGACACTAGAGCCCTGAGTACCAGGCCATTAGGACCTGATGGAGGGACAATAGAGCCCTGAGTACCAGGCCATTAGGACCTGATGGAGGGACACTAGAGCCCTGAGTACCAGGCCATTAGGACCTGATGGAGGGACAATAGAGCCCTGAGTACCAGGCCATTAGGACCTGATGGAGGGACAATAGAGCCCTGAGTACCAGGCCATTGGGGACAATAGAGACCTGTGTTCCAGGCCATTAGGACCTGATGGAGGGACACTAGAGCCCTGAGTACCAGGCCATTAGGACCTGATGGAGGGACAATAGAGCCCTGAGTACCAGGCCATTAGGACCTGATGGAGGGACAATAGAGCCCTGAGTACCAGGCCATTAGGACCTGATGGAGGGACACTAGAGCCCTGAGTACCAGGCCATTAGGACCTGATGGAGGGACACTAGAGCCCTGAGTACCAGGCCATTAGGACCTGATTGGTGTGTAGTCAGTTGGGTTCTACCAAGGACCAGGCCGTTAGTGTCCTGATTGGTGTGTAGTCAGTTGGGTTCTACAAGGACCAGGCCGTTAGGACCTGATTGGTGTGTAGTCAGTTGGGTTCTACCAAGGACCAGGCCTTTAGTGACCTGATTGGTGCGTGGTCAGTTGGGTTCTATCAGGACCAGGCCGTTAGGACCTGATTGGTGTGTAGTCAGTTGGGTTCTACCAAGGACCAGGCCGTTAGGACCTGATTGGTGTGTAGTCAGTTGGGTGTAACCGCCATGTCCAGAGTTAATTAAAGGAGATGGAAGTTGACTCAGCAGAATGTGACTGTGGTCTTGACTCATGACTGCCGCTGTGGCGGTAATATGGGCACCACAACCGCCCCAGACACAAATACCAGTATAGAACGAGTCAAAAACATGATTTGGGTTTAACAGAATATGAGCTACTTAAAAGGAGCATTTTCACACGACAGTTTTTAGTTTTATAGGACAACTGACAGATCAACGTTACACTGTGCATAGAATGAAAACATGTCTTCCAATCTAGCATTTTAAAGGGACAATATACAGTTCCTATAAGCATGTTTTAACTAAAGGACTTTGTGAAGAACCTTCACAGGTTCACAGGCCTAATCTTCATGGATATAGCTTTCACAGAGTAGAAGGTCTTCCATCCTCCAGTTGACTCCAATCTGTGTGTTCAATCCCCACGTATAAAGACCGCTTGGGTTTGAGAAGTAACACTCGCTGTACCAATAACCTCCGACCGCTGTTGACTGCACACTTGTTGTCCTGGTCTCGGTCGAAGGTGGAGAACTTCATACCGCTGTGATAGGTGAGGGAGTCCCCTTGGTTCAAGCAGGAAACAAAGGTCAGATGTTATGGAACCTATCAGAGCCCTGGTCAAAACCGCCTACTATGTCACAGTGTGATCTAGGACCAGCCCCTCCGTCATTTCTATGTAATACTATTCATTATGATCTCTAATAAACTGATCCCAGATCCGCTCTAAGATGGTGTATCTGTACGGTCCCCTGTCCTTTCTATGTAATACTATACACTATGATCTCTAATAAACTGATCCCAGATCAGCTCTAAGATGGTGTATCTGTACGGTCCCCCTGTCCTTTCTATGTAATACTATTCATTATGATTCTAATAAACTGATCCCAGATCAGCTCTAAGATGATGTATCTGTAGGCCCCCCTGTCCTTTCTATGTAATACTATACACTATGATCTCTAATAAACTGATCCCAGATCGGCTCTAAGATGGTGTATCTGTACGGGTTTAAACTGTTCTCACCTGAACTAATGAATACAGCCCAGATGTTTCTCCAGATGTTTCTCTAAGGAAGTTCAACTGTTCTCACCTGCTCCTCCATCTTTAAAGCCAGTAACCTGGAGTTTGTAGCCATCCAGTTCAGGATCTGTGACTTTGGGAGAGAAGAGGAGGAGTAGAAAGCGTAGGCTTTCTGTCCACAAAGTCCTCCATGTCCACCCTCAACTCGTAATTCTTTTTCAGAGTCAGGAGGTAGATGGTGTCCAGACCTGCATCGAACAGACGAGAGGGGAACCTTTTTAGAACTGAGATATTCAACTTTTACCTGCATCCAACAGACGAGAAGGGAACCTTTTTAGAACTGAGATATTCAACTCTTACCTGCATCCAACAGACGAGGGGAACCTTTTTTTAGAACAGAGATATTCAACTCTTACCTTTGCATCGAATATCACCCACCGGTGTCCCAGGAACCAGTCCCTGATTTAGAGTGGGCGCTGGCGTTGAGGTCAAGAGATTTTAAAAACTCCATTTTACCTGCATCGAACAGAGAGAGGGGAAGTCATGTCTTTTAGAACAGAGATATTCAACACAGAGAGTCGGTCAGCAAGAGAGTCCAGGTCAGCACAGAGTCATGTTTTCACAGAGAGTCTGTCTCAGCAGCACAGAGAGTCATGTATCAGCAGCACAGAGTCATGTCTTCAGCAGCACAGAGAGTCATGTCTTCAGCAGCACAGAGAGTCATGTCTTCAGCAGCACAGAGAGTCATGTCTTCAGCAGCACAGAGAGTCATGTCTTCAGCAGCACAGAGAGTCATGTCTTCAGCAGCACAGAGAGTCATGTCTTCAGCAGCACAGAGAGTCATGTCTTCAGCAGCACAGAGAGTCATGTCTTCGGTCAGCACGGAGAGTCGGTCAGCACGGAGAGTCATGTCTTCGGTCAGCACAGGAGAGTCATGTCTTTGGTCAGCACAGGAGAGTCATGTCTTCAGTCAGCACAGGAGAGTCATGTCTTCGGTCAGCACAGGAGAGTCATGTCTTCGGTCAGCACGGAGAGTCATGTCTTCAGTCAGCACGGAGAGTCATGTCTTTGGTCAGCACAGAGAGTCATGTCTTCAGCAGCACAGAGAGTCATGTCTTCAGCAGCACAGGAGAGTCATGTCTTCGGTCAGCACGGAGAGTCGGTCAGCAAGGAGAGTCATGTCTTAGGTCAGCACAGGAGAGTCATGTCTTCAGCAGCACAGAGAGTCATGTCTTCGGTCAGCACACAGAGTCATGTCTTCGGTCAGCACAGGAGAGTCATGTCTTCGGTCAGCACAGGAGAGTCATGTCTTCGGTCAGCACAGGAGAGTCATGTCTTCGGTCAGCACAGGAGAGTCATGTCTTCGGTCAGCACAGGAGAGTCATGTCTTCGGTCAGCACAGGAGAGTCATGTCTTCGGTCAGCACAGAGAGTCGGTCAGCAAGGAGAGTCATGTCTTCGGTCAGCACAGGAGAGTCATCTCTTCAGCAGCACAGAGAGTCATGTCTTCAGCAGCACAGAGAGTCATGTCTTCGGTCAGCACAGAGAGTCGGTCAGCAAGGAGAGTCATGTCTTCGGTCAGCACAGGAGAGTCATGTCTTTGGTCAGCACAGGAGAGTCATGTCTTTGGTCAGCACAGGAGAGTCATGTCTTTGGTCAGCACAGGAGAGTCATGTCTTCGGTCAGCACAGGAGAGTCATGTCTTCGGTCAGCACAGGAGAGTCATGTCTTCGGTCAGCACGGAGAGTCATGTCTTCGGTCAGCACAGGAGAGTCATGTCTTCAGTCAGCACAGGAGAGTCATGTCTTCAGCAGCACAGAGAGTCGGTCAGCACGGAGAGTCATGTCTTCAGCAGCACAGAGAGTCATGTCTTTGGTCAGCACAGGAGAGTCATGTCTTTGGTCAGCACAGGAGAGTCATGTCTTCAGCAGCACAGAGAATCATGTCTTTGGTCAGCACAGGAGAGTCATGTCTTCAGCAGCACAGAGAGTCATGTCTTTGGTCAGCACAGGAGAGTCATGTCTTTGGTCAGCACAGGAGAGTCATGTCTTCGGTCAGCACAGGAGAGTCATGTCTTCGGTCAGCACAGGAGAGTCATGTCTTCGGTCAGCACAGGAGAGTCATGTCTTCGGTCAGCACAGGAGAGTCATGTCTTCGGTCAGCACAGGAGAGTCATGTCTTTGGTCAGCACAGGAGAGTCATGTCTTTGGTCAGCACAGGAGAGTCATGTCTTTGGTCAGCACAGGAGAGTCATGTCTTTGGTCAGCACAGGAGAGTCATGTCTTTGGTCAGCACAGGAGAGTCATGTCTTTGGTCAGCACAGGAGAGTCATGTCTTTGGTCAGCACAGGAGAGTCATGTCTTTGGTCAGCACAGAGAGTCATGTCTTCGGTCAGCACAGGAGAGTCATGTCTTTGGTCAGCACAGGAGAGTCATGTCTTTGGTCAGCACAGGAGAGTCATGTCTTTGGTCAGCACAGGAGAGTCATGTCTTTGGTCAGCACAGGAGAGTCATGTCTTGGTCAGCACAGGAGAGTCATGTCTTCGGTCAGCACAGGAGAGCACGGAGAGTCATGTCTTTGGTCAGCACAGGAGAGTCATGTCTTTGGTCAGCACAGGAGAGTCATGTCTTCGGTCAGCACAGGAGAGTCATGTCTTTGGTCAGCACAGGAGAGTCATGTCTTTGGTCAGCACAGGAGAGTCATGTCTTCGGTGGTCAGCACAGGAGAGTCATGTCTTCGGTCAGCACAGGAGAGTCATGTCTTTGGTCAGCACAGGAGAGTCATGTCTTCTTCATGTCTTCGGTCAGCACAGGAGAGTCATGTCTTCGGTCAGCACAGGAGAGTCATGTCTTTGGTCAGCACAGGAGACAGGAGAGTCATGTCTTCAGCAGCACGAGAGTCAGCACAGGAGAGTCATGTCTTCGGTCAGCACAGGAGAGTCATGTCTTCGGTCAGCACAGGAGAGTCATGTCTTCGGTCAGCACAGGAGAGTCATGTCTTCGGTCAGCACAGGAGAGTCATGTCTTCGGTCAGCACAGGAGAGTCATGTCTTCGGTCAGCACAGGAGAGTCATGTCTTCAGCAGCACAGAGAGTCATGTCTTTGGTCAGCACAGGAGAGTCATGTCTTTGGTCAGCACAGGAGAGTCATGTCTTCAGCAGCACAGAGAGTCATGTCTTCAGCAGCACAGAGAGTCATGTCTTTGGTCAGCACAGGAGAGTCATGTCTTCGGTCAGCACAGGAGAGTCATGTCTTTGGTCAGCACAGAGAGTCATGTATTGGTCAGCACAGGAGAGTCATGTCTTTTGGTCAGCACAGAGAGAGAGTCAGAGTCATGTCTTTTGGTCAGCACAGGAGAGTCATGTCTTTGGAGTCAGTGAGAGTCATGTCTTCGGTCAGCACAGGAGAGTCATGTCTTCGGTCAGCACAGAGTCATGTCTTGGTCAGCACAGGAGAGTCATGTCTTTGGTCAGCACAGGAGAGTCATGTCTTTGGTCAGCACAGGAGAGTCATGTCTTTGGTCAGCACAGGAGAGTCATGTCTTTGGTCAGCACAGGAGAGTCATGTCTTTGGTCAGCACAGGAGATGTCTTTGGTCAGCACAGAGAGTCATGTCTTGGTCAGCACAGGAGAGTCATGTCTTGGTCAGCACAGGAGAGTCATGTCTTTGGTCATGTCTTCGGTCAGCACAGGAGAGTCATGTCTTGGTCAGCACAGGAGAGTCATGTCTTTGGTCAGCACAGGAGAGTCATGTCTTGGTCAGGAGAGCATCAGCACAGAGAGTCATGTCTTTGGTCAGCACAGGAGAGTATTTGGTCAGCACAGGAGATATTTGGTCAGCACAGGAGATATATTTTGGTCAGCACAGGAGAGTATCAGCACAGGAGAGTATGTCTTTTGAGAGTATGTCTTTGGTCAGAGGATATATGTCTTTGGTCAGCACAGGAGAGTCATATATTAGTGAATATTTGGTCAGCACAGGAGATCATGTCTTTGGTCAGCACAGGAGAGTCATTTGGTCAGCACAGGAGAGTCATGTATATTGGTCAGCACAGGAGATATTTGGTAGTATGTCTTTGGTATATGTCTTTGGTATTACAGGAGAGTCATGTAATATATTAGTGAATATGATTAGTGAATATATTATTATATATATTAGTGAATATATTAGTGAATATATTAGTGAATATATTAGTATATAGATTAGTGAATATATTATTATATATATTAGTGAATATATTATTATATATATTAGTGAATATATTATTATTATATATATTAGTGAATATATTATTATATTATATATATTAGTGAATATATTATTATATTATTAGTGAATATATTAGTGAATATATTATATTATTATGAATATATTAGTAATATATTAGTGAATATATTATTATATATATTAGTGAATATATTAGTGAATATATTATTATATATATTAGTGAATATATTATTATATATATTAGTGAATATATTATTATATATATTAGTGAATATATTAGTGAATATATTATTATATATATTAGTGAATATATTATTATATATTAGTGAATATATTAGTGAATATATTATTATATATATTAGTGAATATATTATTATATATATGAATATATTAGTGAATATATTATTATTATATATATTAGTGAATATATTAGTGAATATATTATTATATATATTAGTGAATATATTATTATATATATATTAGTGAATATATTATTATATATATTAGTGAATATATTAGTGAATATATTATTATATATATTAGTGAATATATTATTATATATATTAGTGAATATATTAGTGAATATATTATTATATATATATTAGTGAATATATTATTATATATATTAGTGAATATATTATTATATATATTAGTGAATATATTATTATATAGATTATGAATATATTAGTGAATATATTATTATATATATTAGTGAATATATTATTATATATATTAGTGAATATATTAGTGAATATATTATTATATAGATTTTGAATATATATTATTATATATATTAGTGAATATATTAGTGAAGTATTATTATATATATATTAGTGAATTATTATTATATATATTAGTGAATATATTATTATATATATTAGTGAATATATTATTATATATATATTAGTGAATATATTATTATATATATATTAGTGAATATATTATTATATATATATTAGTGAATATATTATTATATATATTAGTGAATATATTATTATATATATTATGAATAGATTAGTGAATATATTATTATATATATTAGTGAATATATATTAGTGAATATATTATTATATATATATTAGTGAATATATTAGAATTATTATATATATTAGTGAATATTTTGAATATATTATTATATATATTAGTGAATATATTATTAGCATATATTAGTGAATATATTATTATGGGAATTAGTGAATATATTATTTATATATATTAGTGAATATTGAATATATTATTATTATATTAGTGAATATATTAGTGAATATATTAGTGAATATATTATTATATATATTAGTGAATATATTTTACATATATTAGTGATATCCATATTATATTAGTGAATATATTATTAATATATTATTATATATATTAGTGAATATATTAGTGAATATATTATTATATATATGCGTGTGAGGGGCTTAGTGCAGACTGGTCCTATCCTCTATTATTATATATTAGTGAATATATTATTATATATATATTAGGAATATTATTATTATTAGTGAATATATTAGTGAATATATTATTATATATATTAGTGAATATATTATTATATATATTAGTGAATATATTATTATATATATTAGTGAATATATTAGTCTATATTATTATATATATTAGTGAATATATTATTATATATATTATGAATATATTATTATATATATATTAGTGAATATATTATTATATATATTAGTGAATATATTATTATATATATTAGTGAATATATTAGTGTTATATATTAGTGAATATATTATTATATATATTAGGCAGATTATTATATGGTCTGGAGTGAATATATTATTATATATATTGAGTGAATATATTAGTTATTTTTTAACTGTCTGGTCTGGTAGTGAATATATTTTAGTCTAGAGGGGTTGACTGGTTTTCTGGAGGGGGTTGAATAAAGGGGATTTGGTCTGGTCTGGAGGGGTTGAGGCATTTCTAGTTGTGAGGGGTTGAGCGACCTAGTCTGGTTATTGGTTCCTGCCTAACTACTGATCTGGTCTGGAGGGTTGACCTCACTAGTCTGGTCTGGAGAGGTTGAGTCAATTAGAATAAATTATATATGAATCTTAGTATTGAGGGTTGGTCTGGAGGGTATTGGAGGCCGATCTAGTCCTGATGAGGCTTTTGAAAGAAGCCGACTCTAGTCTGGTCTGGAGTATATCTCCTCTAGTCTGCGGGGTTGAGGGTCCCATCCTCTGGTCCAAGGCCGTCTAGTGAAACACCTGGTCCCAGTCTGGTCTGGAGGGGTTGAGGAAATCTAGTCTGGTCTGGAGGTTGAGGCCGACTCTATTCTGGAGGTTGAGGAAACACTGGGTCTGGATTGGAGGGACTCTAGTCTGGTCTGGAGGGGTTGAGGAAGATCTATTATGGTCTGGATTAGGAATATATAGTTGGTATGGATGCTGACTCTAGTCTATCTGTAGGGTTGATCTATGAGGAATATCTATTATCTGGAGATTAGACTATATTATGGTCTATATTAGGGAATATATTATTATATAGATTAGTGTATTAGTGAATATATTATTATATGTTTGAGTGAATATATTAGCTGAATATATGGTCTGGAGGGGAATTGAGGTGAATAGTATTGGTCTGATATTTTTGAGGCAGACTGCTTAGTCTGGTCTGGAGGGGTTGAGGCGACTGCTTTTCTAGACGACTGGTTGAGGCCGACTCTAGTCTGGTCTGTTGTGAGGCCGACCTGTTGGTCTGAGGCTCAGTCTGGTCTGGATTTGGCCCTCAGTATTGGTCCTGCCTAACTACTGAGGCAACAACTCTAACAGAGAAGTCAATTTAACAAACCAATGAATCATTTAGATTATCCAGGGTTTTTCTGATGATCTGTCTTGATGAGGCTTTTTGAAAGAAGACCCAGCCAGTCTGGTCTGGAGCGTGTCCAAAGCCGACTCTAGTCTGGTCCCATCCTCTGTAGGGTTCACTGTTCCACATCCATCCTCTGAAACACCTGGAAGGAGGGGAAGAGAAGGGAGGGAGAAATTATCTGGTCTGGAGGGGTTGAGGCTGACTCAGGAGTCTGGTCTGGAGGGTTGAGGCAGACTCTAGTCTGGTCAGAAAACAGGTTGAGGCCGACAAGATCAGTCTGGTCTGAGGGGTTGAGGCCGACTCTAGTCTGGTTTGTGGGGGTTGATGCTGACTAGTCTGGTCTGGAGGGGCTGAGGACGACCAGTCTGGTCTGGAGGGGCTGAGGCAGACTCTAGTCTGGTCTGGGGGGCTGAGGCAGACTCTAGTCTGGTCTGGAGGGGTTGAGGCCGACTCTAGTCTGGTCTGGAGGGGCTGAGGCAGACTCTAGTCTGGTCTGGAGGGGTTGAGGCCGACTCTAGTCTGGTCTGGAGGGGTTGAGGCCGACTCTAGTCTGGTCTGAGGGGTTGAGGCCGACTCTAGTCTGGTCTGGAGGGGTTGAGGCCGACTCTAGTCTGGTCTGGAGGGGTTGAGGCCGACTCTAGTCTGGTCTGGAGGGGTTGAGGCCGACTCTAGTCTGGTCTGGAGGGGTTGAGGCCCTAGTCTGGTCTGGAGGGGTTGAGGCCGACTTAGTCTGGTCTGGAGGGGTTGAGGCCGACTAGTCTGGTCTGGAGGGGTTGAGGCCGACTAGTATGGTCTGGAGGGGTTGAGGCCGACTCTAGTCTGGTCTGGAGGGGTTGAGGCCGACTCTAGTCTGGTCTGGAGGGGTTGAGGCCGACTCTAGTCTGGTCTGGAGGGGTTGAGGCCGACTAGTCTGGTCTGGAGGGGTTGAGGCCGACTCTAGTCTGGTCTGGAGGGGTTGAGGCCGACTCTAGTCTGGTCTGGAGGGGTTGAGGCCGACTCTAGTCTGGTCTGAGGGGTTGAGCCGACTCTAGTCTGGTCTGGAGGGGTTGAGGCCGACTCTAGTCTGGTCTGGAGGGGTTGAGGCCGACTCTAGTCTGGTCTGGAGGGGTTGAGGCCGACTCTAGTCTGGTCTGGAGGGGTTGAGGCCGACTCTAGTCTGGTCTGGAGGGTTGAGGCCGACTCTAGTCTGGTCTGGAGGGGTTGAGGCCGACTCTAGTCTGGTCTGGAGGGGTTGAGGCCGACTCTAGTCTGGTCTGAGGGGTTGAGGCCGACTCTAGTCTGGTCTGGAGGGGTTGAGGCCGACTCTAGTCTGGTCTGGGGGGTTGAGGCCGACTCTAGTCTGGTCTGGAGGGGTTGAGGCCGACTCTAGTCTGGTCTGGGGGTTGAGGCCGACTCTAGTCTGGTCTGGGGGGGGTTGAGGCCGACTCTAGTCTGGTCTGGGGGTTGAGGCCGACTCTAGTCTGGTCTGGGGGTTGAGGCCGACTCTAGTCTGGTCTGGGGGGTTGAGGCCGACTCTAGTCTGGTCTGGGGGGTTGAGGCCACCAGTCTGGTCTGGAGGGGTTGAGGCCGACTCTAGTCTGGTCTGGGGGGTTGAGGCCGACTCTAGTCTGGTCTGGGGGGTTGAGGCCGACTCTAGTCTGGTCTGGGGGGTTGGAGGCCGACTCTAGTCTGGTCTGGAGGGGTTGAGGCCGACTCTAGTCTGGTCTGGAGGGGTTGAGGCCGACCTAGTCTGGTCTGGTGGGGTTGAGGCCGACTCTAGTCTGGTCTGGGGGGTTGAGGCCGACTCTAGTCTGGTCTGGGGGGTTGAGGCCGACTCTAGTCTGGTCTGGAGGGGTTGAGCCAGAGCTCTAGTCTGGTCTGGAGGGGTTGAGGCCGACTCTAGTCTGGTCTGGGGGTTGAGGCCGACTCTAGTCTGGTCTGGAGGGGTTGAGGCGACTCGGTCTGGTCTGGGGTTGAGGCCGACTCTAGTCTGGTCTGGGGGTTGAGGCCGACTCTAGTCTGGTCTGGGGGGTTGAGGCCGACTCTAGTCTGGTCTGGAGGGGTTGAGGCCGACTAGTCTGGTCTGGAGGGGTTGAGGCCGACTCTAGTCTGGTCTGGAGGGGTTGAGGCCGACTCTAGTCTGGTCTGGAGGGTTGAGGCCGACTCTAGTCTGGTCTGGAGGGGGTTGAGGCCGACTAGTCTGGTCTGGAGGGGGTTGAGGCCGACTCTAGTCTGGTCTGGAGGGGTTGAGGCCGACTCTAGTCTGGTCTGGAGGGGCTGAGGCCGACTCTAGTCTGGTCTGGAGGGGTTGAGGCCGACTCTAGTCTGGTCTGGAGGGTTGAGGCCGACTCTAGTCTGGTCTGGAGGGGTTGAGGCCGACTCCAGTCTGGTCTGGGGGTTGAGGCCGACTCTAGTCTGGTCTGGAGGGGTTGAGGCCGACTCTAGTCTGGTCTGGAGGGGTTGAGGCCGACTCTAGTCTGGTCTGGAGGGGTTGAGGCCGACTCTAGTCTGGTCTGAGGGGTTGAGGCCGACTCTAGTCTGGTCTGGAGGGGTTGAGGCGACTCTCAGTCTGGTCTGGAGGGGTTGAGGCGACTCTAGTCTGGTCTGGAGGGGTTGAGGCCGACTCTAGTCTGGTCTGGAGGGGTTGAGGCCGACTCTAGTCTGGTCTGGGGGGTTGAGGCCGACTCTAGTCTGGTCTGGGGGGTTGAGGCCGACTCTAGTCTGGTCTGGAGGGGTTGAGGCCGACTCTAGTCTGGTCTGGAGGGGTTGAGGCCGACTCTAGTCTGGTCTGGAGGGGTTGAGGCCGACTCTAGTCTGGTCTGGAGGGGTTGAGGCCGACTCTAGTCTGGTCTGGAGGGGTTGAGGCCGACTCTAGTCTGGTCTGGAGGGGTTGAGGCCGACTCTAGTCTGGTCTGGAGGGGGTTGAGGCCGACTCTAGTCTGGTCTGGAGGGGTTGAGGCCGACTCAGTCTGGTCTGGAGGGGTTGGAGGCCGACTCAGTCTGGTCTGGAGGGGTTGAGGCCGACTCTAGTCTGGTCTGGAGGGGTTGAGGCCGACTCAGTCTGGTCTGGAGGGGTTGAGGCCGACTCTAGTCTGGTCTGGGGTTGAGGCCGACTCTAGTCTGGTCTGGAGGGGCTGGAGGCCGCACTCCTAGTCTGGTCTGGAGGGGTTGAGGCCGACTCTAGTCTGGTCTGGAGGTTGAGGCCGACTCAGTCTGGTCTGGAGGGGTTGAGGCCGACTAGTCTGGTCTGGAGGGGTTGAGGCCGACTAGTCTGGTCTGGAGGTTGAGGCCGACTCTAGTCTGGTCTGGAGGGGGTTGAGGCCGACTCTAGTCTGGTCTGGAGGTTGAGGCGACTCTAGTCTGGTCTGGGGGGTTGAGGCCGACTCTAGTCTGGTCTGGAGGTTGAGGCCGACTCTAGTCTGGTCTGGAGGTTGAGGCCGACTCTAGTCTGGTCTGGAGGGGCTGAGGCCGACTCTAGTCTGGTCTGGAGGGGTTGAGGCCGACTTGAGTCTGGTCAGTCTGGAGGGGTTGAGGCCGACTCTAGTCTGGTCTGGGGGTTGAGGCCGACTCTAGTCTGGTCTGGAGGGGTTGAGGCCGACTCTAGTCTGGTCTGGAGGGGTTGAGGCCGACTCTAGTCTGGTCTGGAGGGGTTGAGGCCGACCTAGTCTGGTCTGGAGGGGTTGAGGCCGACTCTAGTCTGGTCTGGAGGGGTTGAGGCCGACTCCAGTCTGGTCTGGAGGGGCTGAGGCCGACTCAGTCTGGTCTGGGGGTTGAGGCCGACTCTAGTCTGGTCTGGAGGGGTTGAGGGCCGACTCTGGTCGGTCTGGAGGGGTTTGGAGGCCCGACTCTAGTCTGGTCTGAGGGGTTGAGGCCGACTCTAGTCTGGTCTGGAGGGGTTGAGGGACTCTAGTCTGGTCTGAGGGGTTGAGGCCGACTCTAGTCTGGTCTGGAGGGGTTGAGGCCGACTTAGTCTGGTCTGGAGGGGTTGAGGCCGACTCTAGTCTGGTCTGGAGGGGTTGAGGCCGACTCTAGTCTGGTCTGGAGGGGTTGAGGCCGACTCAGTCTGGTCTGGGGGTTGAGGCCGACTCTAGTCTGGTCTGAGGGGTTGAGGCCACCCAGTCTGGTCTGGGGGTTGAGGCCGACTCAGTCTGGTCTGGAGGCCCGGTCTGGGGTTGAGGCCGACTCTAGTATGGTCTGGGGGTTGGGGACTCTAGTCTGGTCTGGGGGGTTGAGGCCGACTCAGTATGGTCTGGAGGTTGAGGCCGACTCTAGTCTGGTCTGGGGGGTTGAGGCCGACTAGTCTGGTCTGGGGGGTTGAGGCCGACTCTAGTCTGGTCTGGGGGTTGAGGCCGACTCTAGTCTGGTCTGGAGGGGTTGAGGCCGACTAGTCTGGTCTGGAGGGGTTGAGGCCGACTCTAGTCTGGTCTGGAGGGGTTGAGGCCGACTCTAGTCTGGTCTGGAGGGGTTGAGGCCGACTCTAGTCTGGTCTGGAGGGGTTGAGGCCGACTCTAGTCTGGTCTGGAGGGGTTGAGGCCGACTCTAGTCTGGTCTGGAGGGGTTGAGCCGACTCCAGTCTGGTCTGGAGGGGTTGAGGCCGACTCAGTCTGGTCTGGAGGGGTTGAGGCCGACTCTAGTCTGGTCGGGAGGTTGAGGCCGACTCTAGTCTGGTCTGGAGGGGTTGAGGCCGACTCTAGTCTGGTCTGGAGGTTGAGGCCGACTCTAGTCTGGTCTGGAGGGGTTGAGGCCGACTCTAGTCTGGTCTGGAGGGGTTGAGGCCGACTCTAGTCTGGTCTGGGGGTTGAGGCCGACTCTAGTCTGGTCTGGAGGGGTTGAGGCCGACTCTAGTCTGGTCTGGGGGGTTGAGGCCGACTCTAGTCTGGTCTGGAGGGGTTGAGGCCGACCTAGTCTGGTCTGAGGGGTTGAGGCCGACTCTAGTCTGGTCTGGAGGGGTTGAGGCCGACTCTAGTCTGGTCTGGAGGGGTTGAGGCCGACTCTAGTCTGGTCTGGGGGTTGAGGCCGACTCTAGTCTGGTCTGGGGGGTTGAGGCCGACTCTAGTCTGGTCTGGGGGGTTGAGCCGACTCCTAGTCTGTCTGGGGGTTGAGGCCGACTCTAGTCTGGTCTGGGGGTTGAGGCCCGCCCGGTTGGTCTGGGGGCTTGAGGCCGACTCTAGTATGGTCTGGGGGTTGAGGCCGACTCTAGTCTGGTCTGGGGGGGTTGAGGCCGACTCTAGTCTGGTCTGGGGGGGTTGAGGCCGACTCTAGTCTGGTCTGGGGGTTCCGGTCTGGAGGGGTTTGAGGCCGACTCTAGTCTGGTCTGGGGGTTGAGGCCGACTCTAGTCTGGTCTGGAGGGTTGAGGCCCGGTCTGGAGGGGGTTGAGGCCCGACTCAGTATGGTCTGGGGGTTGAGGCCGACTTAGTCTGGTCTGGAGGGGTTGAGTATGGTCTGGGAGGGGGTTGAGGCCGACTCTAGTCTGGTCTGGGGGTTGAGGCCGACTCTAGTCTGGTCTGGGGGGTTGAGGCCGACTCTAGTATGGTCTGGGGGTTGAGGCCGACTCTAGTCTGGTCTGGGGGTTGAGGCCGAGCTCTAGTCTGGTCTGGGGGTTGAGGCCCGACTCTAGTATGGTCTGGGGGGTTGAGGCCGACTCTAGTCTGGTCTGGGGGTTGAGGCCGACTCTAGTCTGGTCTGGGGGGTTGAGGCCGACTCAGTCTGGTCTGGGGGGTTGAGGCCGACTCTAGTCTGGTCTGGGGGTTGAGGCCGACTCTAGTCTGGTCTGGGGGGGTTGAGCCGACTCTAGTCCCTGGTCTGGAGGGGTTGAGGCCGACTCTAGTCTGGTCTGGGAGGGGTTGAGGCCGACTAGTCTGGTCTGGAGGGGTTGAGGCCGACTCTAGTCTGGTCTGG
>NW_027037512.1:0-20094 GCF_034236695.1 Oncorhynchus nerka
AGTGATAGAGGTCAGTGTGGTGGTGATGAGGTCAGTGTGGTAGAGGTCAGTGTAGAGTCAGTGTGGTAGAGGTCAGTGTGGTAGTGATAGAGGTCAGTGTAGGTAGTGGTAGAGGTCCAGTGTGGTAGTGATAGAGGTCAGGTGTGGTAGAGGTCAGTGTGGTGAGTGATAGAGGTCAGTGTGGTAGAGGTCAGTGTGGTAGAGGTCAGTGTGGTAGAGGTCAGTGTGGTAGTGATAGAGAGTCAGTGTGGTAGAGGTCAGTGTGATAGAGGTCAGTGTGATAGTGATAGAGGTCAGTGTGGTAGTGATAGAGGTCAGTGTGATAGAGGTCAGTGGTAGTGATAGAGGTCAGTGTGATAGTAGAGGTCAGTGTGGTGGTGATAGAGGTCAGTGTGGTAGTGATAGAGGTCAGTGTGGTAGTGATAGAGTCAGTGTGGTAGAGGTCAGTGTGGTAGAGGTCAGTGTGGTAGTGATAGAGGTCAGTGTGAGTAGAGAGTCAGTGTGTGGTAGTGATGAGGTCAGTGTGGTAGAGAGGTCAGGTGGTGAGGGTCAGTGTGGTAGTGATGGGGTTAGTGGTAGAGGAATCCAGTGTGGTGAGGTCAGTGTGATGGTGATGGGGTCCAGTGTAGTGAGTGATGAGGTCAGTGTGATGAGGTCAGTGTGGTAGTGATGAAGGTCCAGTGTGAAGAGTCAGTGTGTGGTGGTGATAGAGGTCAGTGTGTGGTAGTGATGAGAGTCAGTGTGGTAGTGATGGGAGGTCAGTGTGGTAGAGGTCAGTGTGGTAGAGGTCAGTGTGGTAGAGGTCAGTGTGGTGGTGGTAGAGGTCAGTGTAGTGGGGTCAGTGTGGTGGGGTCAGTGTGGTAGAGGTCAGTGTGGTAGAGGGTGGTAGAGGTCAGTGTGTGAGTGATGAGGTCAGTGTGGTAGTGGTCGGTGTGGTAGTGATAGAGGTCCCCTAGTGATAGAGGTCAGTGTGAAAGAGGTCAGTGTGGTGGTGATAGAGGTCAGTGTGGTAGAGGTCAGTGTGGTAGTGATAGAGGTCAGTGTGGTAGTGATAGAGGTCAGTGTGGTAGAGGTCAGTGTGGTAGAGATCAGTGTGGTAGAGGTCATAGTGGTAGAGGTCAGTGTGGTGGTGAGGTCAGTGGTAGTGATAGAGGTCAGTGTGGTGAGGTAGTGTGATAGAGGTCAGTGTGGTAGAGGTCAGTGTGGTAGTGGTAGAGGTCAGTGTGGTAGAGGTCAGTGTGGTAGTCAGTGTGGTGGTAGAGGTCAGTGTGGTAGAGTCAGTGTGGTAGAGGTCAGTGTGGTAGTGATAGAGGTCAGTGTGGTAGAGGTCAGTGTGGTAGTGATAGAGGTCCAGTGTGGTAGAGGGTGTGGTAGAGGTCAGTGGTAGTGATGAGGATAGAGGTCAGTGTGGTAGAGGTCAGTGTGATGGTGATAGAGGTCAGTGTGATGGTGATAGAGTCCAGTGTGGTGAGGTCAGTGTGGTAGTGTGGTAGTGTGAAAGAGGTCAGTGTGGTGGTGAGGTTAGTGTGGTAGTGGTAGAGGTCAGTGTGGTAGTGATAGAGGTCAGTGTGGTAGGGTCAGTGTGGTGAGTCCCAGGATGAGGTCAGTGTGGCAGAGGTCAGTGTGGTAGAGGTCAGTGTGATAGTGATAGAGTCAGATAGTGATAGAGGTCAGTGTGATAGAGTCCAGTGTGGTAGTGATAGAGGTCAGTGTAAAGAGGCAGTGGGTGGTGATAGAGTCCAGTGTGGTAGAGTCAGTGTGGTAGTGATAGAGGTCAGTGTGGTAGTGATAGAGGTCAGTGTGAAAGAGGTCAGTCTGTGGTGGTGATGAGGTCAGTGTGGTAGAGGTCAGTGTGGTAGTGATAGAGGTCAGTGTGGAAGTAGTGATGAGGTCAGTGTGGTAGAGGTCAGTGTGGTGAGGTCTGTGTGGTAGAGGTCAGTGTGGTAGTGGTAGGAGGTCAGTGTGGTAGTGATAGAGGTCAGTGGTAGTGATGAGGTCAGTGTGGTGAGGTCAGTGTGGTAGGAGGTCAGTGTGGTAGAGGTCAGTGTGGTAGTGATGAGGTCAGTGTGGTGGGAATTGGTGTGGTAGAGAGGTCAGTGTGGTGGTGATGGAGGTCAGTGTGGTAGAGGTCAGTGTGGTAGTGATAGAGGTCAGTGTGGTGAGGTCAGTGTGGGTAGAGAGGTCAGTGTGGTAGTGATAGAGGTCAGTGTGGTAGTGATAGAGGTCAGTGTGGTAGAGGTCAGTGTGGTAGAGGTCAGTGTGGTAGAGGTCAGTGTGGTAGTGGTAGAGGTCAGTGTGGTAGAGGTCAGTGTGGTAGAGGTCAAGTGTGGTAGTAGGTCAGTGTGGTAGGGTCAGTGTGTAGTGATAGAGGTCAGTGTGATAGTAAGGTCAGTGTGGTAGAGGTCAGTGTGGTAGTAGAGGTCAGTGTGGTAGTGATAGAGGTCAGTGTGATAGAGGTCAGTGTGGTAGAGGTCAGTGTGGTAGAGGTCAGTGTGGTAGTGATAGAGGTCAGTGTGGTAGTGATAGAGGTCAGTGTGGTAGAGGTCAGTGTGGTAGAGGTCAGTGTGGTAGAGGTCAGTGTGGTAGTGGTAGAGGTCAGTGTGGTAGTGGTGTAGAGGTCAGTGTGGTAGTGATAGAGGTCAGTGTGGTGAGGTCAGTGTGGAGGTCAGTGTGGTAGAGGTCAGTGTGTAGTGGTAGAGGTCAGTGTGGTAGAGGTCAGTGGTGGTAGTGATAGAGGTCAGTGTGGTAGAGGTCAGTGTGTGTAGTGATGGAGGTCAGTGTGGTAGAGGTCAGTGTGATAGAGGTCAGTGGGTCGAGTGGTGTGGTGAGGTCAGTGTGGTAGAGGTCAGTGTGGTAGAGGTCAGTGTGGTAGTGATAGAGGTCAGTGTGGTAGTGATAGAGGTCCAGTGTAGTAGAGGTCAGTGTGGTAGTGATAGGGGTCAGTGTGAGAAGAGGTCAGTGTGGTGGTGATAGAGGTCAGTGTGGTAGTGATAGAGGTCAGTGTGGTAGTGATAGAGGTCAGTGTGGTAGAGGTCAGTGTGGTAGAGAGTCAGTGTGGTAGAGGTCAGTGTGGTAGTGGTAGAGGTCAGTGTGGTAGAGGTCAGTGTGGTAGAGGTCAGTGTGGGTAGAGGTCAGTGTGGTAGTGGTAGAGGTCAGTGTGATAGTGATAGAGGTCAGTGTGGTAGAGGTCAGTGTGGTAGTGATAGAGGTCAGTGTGGAGAGGTCAGTGTGGTGGTGATGGGGTCAGTGTGGTAGAGGTCAGTGTGGTAGTGATAGAGGTCAGTGTGGTAGTGATAGAGGTCAGTGTGGTAGAGGTCAGTGTGGTAGAGGTCAGTGTGGTAGGAGGTCAGTGTGGTAGTGGTAGAGGTCAGTGTGGTAGTGATAGAGGTCAGTGTGGTAGTGATAGAGGTCAGTGTGGTAGAGGTCAGTGTGGTAGAGGTCGAGTGTGGTAGAGGTCAGGTGTGGTAGTGATAGAGGTCAGTGTGGTAGAGGTCAGTGTGGTAGAGGTCAGTGTGGTAGAGGTCAGTGTGGTAGAGGTCAGTGTGGTAGAGGTCAGTGTGGTAGTGATAGAGGTCAGTGTGGTAGAGGTCAGTGTGGTAGTGATAGAGGTCAGTGTGGTAGAGGTCAGTGTGGTGAGAGGTCAGTGTGGTAGTGATAGAGGTCAGTGTGGTAGAGGTCAGTGTGGTAGAGGTCAGTGTCAGTGTGGTCAGTGTGTGGTAGAGGTCAGTGTGATAGAGGTCAGTGTGGTAGTGATAGAGGTCAGTGTGATGGTAGGTCAGTGTGGTGATGATGGGGTCAGTGTGGTAGTGATGAGGTCAGTGTGGTGAGGTCAGTGTGGTGTCATGGTAGAGGTCAGTGTGGTAGAAGGTCAGTGTGGTGGTAGAGGTCAGTGTGGTGGTGATAAGGTCAGTGGTAGATAGTGATGAGGTCAGTGTGGTGGTGATGAGGTCAGGGTGATAGTGATAGAGGTCAGTGTGATGGGGTCAGTGTGATGGGGAGTCAGTGTGATGAGGTCAGTGTGATCCAATGTGATAGAGGTCAGTGTGTGGTGGTGATAGAGGTCAGGGTGATGAAATCAGTGATAGTAGGTCAGTGTGGTAGTGGTCATGGAGGTCAGTGTGGTAGTGGTAGAAGTTCAGTGTGGTAAGGGTCAGTGTGGTAGTGATAGGGTCCAGTGGTGGTCCAGTGGTAGAGTCCAGTGTGGTAGTGATAGAGGTCAGTGTGGTAGAGGTCAGTGTGGTAGTGATGAGGTCAGTGTGGTGAGAGGTCAGTGTGGTGAGGTCAGTGTGGTAGTGATAGGGTCAGTGGTAGAGGTCAGTGTGGTAGAGGTCAGTGTGGTGGTGATAGAGGTCAGTGTCAGTGTGGTCCAGTGTGATAGAGGTCAGTGTGGTAGTGATAGAGGTCAGTGTGAAAGGTCAGTGTGGTGGTGATAGGGGTCAGTGTGGTAGTGGAGGTCAGTGTGGTAGTGGTAGGGTCAGTGTGGTAGAGGTCAGTGTGGTAGAGGTCAGTGTGGTAGTGGTAGGGTCAGTGTGGTAGAGTCAGTGTGGTAGGGGTCAGTGTGGTAGAGGTCAGTGTGGTAGAGGTCAGTGTAGTGGTAGGAGTCAGTGATGTGATAGAGTCAGTGTGGTAGAGGTCAGTGTGGTAGTGATAGAGGTCAGTGTGGTAGTGATAGAGGTCCAGTGTGGTAGAGGTCAGTGTGGTGGTGATGAGGTCAGTGTGGTAGGGTCAGTGTGGTAGTGATAGGGGTCAGTGTGGTAGTGATAGAGGTCAGTGTGGTAGAGGTCAGTGTGGTAGGTCCAGTGTGGTAGTCAGTCTGTGTGGTAGAGGAGTCAGTGTGGTAGTGTGGTAGTGAGGTAGAGGTCAGTGTGGTAGAGGTCAGTGTGGTAGGGTCAGTGTGGTAGAGGTCAGTGTGGTAGTGAGGTCAGTGTGGTGATGAGGTCAGTGTGGTAGAGGTCAGTGTGGTAGTGATAGAGGTCAGTGTGGTAGTGATAGGAGGTCCAGTGTAGAGTAGTGGTAGAGGTCAGTGTGGTAGAGGAGTCAGTGTGATAGAAAGTTCAGTGTGATAAGTCAGTGTGAGTGATAAGGAGTCAGTGGTAGTGATAACGTCAGTGTGGTAAAAAGTCAGTGAGTAGTAATAAGGTCAGTGTGGTAGTGGTAGAGGTCAGTGTGGTAGTGATAGAGGTCAGTGTGATAGAGGTCAGTGTGATAAAGTCAGTGTGGTAGGGGTCAGTGTGGTAGAGAGGTCAGTGTGGTAGTGATAAATTAAAGTCAGTGTGGTAAGGAGTCAGTGTGGTAATAATAAAGTCAATGTGGTAAGAGTCAGTGTGGTAGTGATCAATGTCAGTGTGGTAAGTCCAGTGTGGTAGAGGTCAGTGTAAGTAGTAATAGGGGTCAGTGTGTCAAAGTCAGTGTGGTAGGAGTCAGTGTGGTAGAGTCAGTGTGGTAGTGGTAGAGGTCAGTGTGGTAGAGGTCAGTGTGGTAGGGTCAGTGTGGTAGTGATAGAGGTCAGTGTGGTAGTGGTAGGGTCAGTGTAATAGTGATAGAGTCAGTGTAATAGTGATAAGGTCAGTGTAATAGAGGTCAGTGTGGTAGGTAGAGGTCAGTGTGTGAAGGGTCAGTGTGGTAGGGTCAGTGTGGTAGTGATAGAAGTCAGGTAGTGATGAGTCAGTGTGAGTAGGGTCAGTGTGGTGATAGAGGTCAGGGTGGTAGTGATAGGGTCAGTGGAAAATCAGTGTGAAGCCAAAATCAAAGTGTGATGAGGTCAGTGTGATATCAATGTGATAGAAATCAAAATGTGGTGGTGATAAAAATCAATGTAATAGTAATAAGGTCAGTGTGAAAAATCAAGTGTAAATAGCAATAAAGTCAATGTGATGGTAGTGATAAAGTCAGTGTGGTGGTCAGTAGTGGTGGTCAGTGTCAGTGTATGTAAAGTCAGTGTAGGTAGTGGTAAGGTCAGTGTGGTAAAAGTCAGTGTGGTAGTGGTCAATGGTGTGAAAAGTAAGGTCAGTGTAATAAAAAGGTCAAAGTAATAATAATGTCAAATGTAATGGTAGTGATAAAGTCAGTGTGGTAGTGATAGAGGTCAGTGTGGTAGAGGTCAGTGTGGTAGTGAGAGGTCAGTGTGGTAGAAGGTCAGTGTGGTAGAGGTCAGTGTGTGGTGGTGTAGAGGTCAGTGTGGTGTGGTAGAGGTCAGTGTGTAGTGTAGAAGTCAGTGTGGTAGTGAATCCAGTGGTCAGTGTGGTAGGAGTCAGTGTGGTAGAGGTCAGTGTGGTAGAGGTCAGTGTGGTAGTGATAGAGGTCAGTGTGGTAGAGGTCAGTGTGGTAGTGTAGTCAGTGATAGTGATAGGGTCAGTGTGGTAGTGATAGAGGTCAGTGTGGTAGAGGTCAGTGTGGTAGTGAGGTCAGTGTGAATAGAGGTAGTGTGATGGTGATAGAGGTCAGTGTGGTAGTGATAGGAGTCAGTGTGGTAGTGATAAGGTCAGTGTGGTAGAGGGTCAGTGTGGTAGAGGTCAGGTCAGTGTGGTCAGTGATAGAGGTCAGTGTGGTAGTAGTAAGGTCAGTGTGGTAGTGATAATAGTGTGGTAAGGTCAGTGGTAGAGTCAGTGTGGTAAGTCAGTGTGGTAGTAATAAGGTCAGTGTGGTAAGGTCAGTGTGGTAAAGGTCAATGTAATAAAGTCAGTAATGGTCAGTGTAAGTGTAATAATCAAGTCAGGAGTAAGGTCAGTGTGAAGGAAATCAGTGTGGTGGTAATGAAGGTCAGTGTGGTAGTGGTAGAGTCAGTGTGGTAGTGATAGAGGTCAGTGTGGTAGTGATAGGGTCAGTGTGGTAGTCAGGTCAGTGTGGTAGAGGTCAGTGTGGTAGAGAGTCAGTGTAGTAGTAATAGGAAGTCAGTGGTAAAGTCAGTGTGGTAGTGGGGTCAGTGGTAGTGAGGAGTCAGTGTGGTGAAGGTCAGTGTGGTAGGGGTCAGTGTGTAGTGTCAGAGGTCAGTGTGGTAGTGATGAGGTCAGTGTGAAGAGGTCAGTGTGGTAGTGATAAAGGTCAGTATAGTCAGTGTGTGGTAGTGATAGAGGTCAGTGTAGTAGTGATCAGAGGTCAGTGTGGTAGAGGTCAGTGTGGTAAAGTCAGTGTGGTAGTGGAAGTCAGTGTGGTAGTGGTAGAGGTCAGTGTAGTCAATGTGATGAAAGTCAGTGTGGTAGTGAAAGTCAGTGTAAAGTCAGTGTAGTAGTGATAGAAATCAGTGTGGTAGAGGTCAGTAATGAAAATCAGTGTGGTAAGATCCAGTGGTAGTGATAGGAGTCAGTGTGGTAGAGTCAGTGTGGTAGAATCAGTGTGATAGTGATAGAAGGTCAGTGTGGTAGTGGTAGAGTTCAGTGTGGTAGAGTCCAGTGTGGTAGTGATAGAGGTCAGTGTGGTAGAGTCAGTGTGGTAGTGATCCAGTGGGTCAGTGTGGTCAGTGGTAGAGGTCAGTGTGGTAGTGATAGAGGTCAGTGTGGTAGAGGTCAGTGTGGTAGAGGTCAGTGTGGTAGTGATAGAGATCAGTGTGGTAGGGTCAGTGTGGTAGGAGTCAGTGTGAGAGTCAGGAATCCAGTGTGATAGAGGTCAGTGTGAGTAGTGATGAGGTCAGCGTGATGAAGGTCAGTGTGGTAGAGGTCAGTGTGGTAGTGAGGTCAGTGTGTAGTGGTAGAGGTCAGTGTGGTGAGAGTCAGTGTGGTCAGTGTGGTAGAGGTCAGTGTGGTAGTGGTAGAGTCAGTGTGGTAGTGATAGAGGTCAGTGTGGTAGTGATGAGGTCAGTGTGGTAGAGGTCAGTGTGGTAGTGGTAGAGGTCAGTGTGGTAGTGATAGGTCAGTGTGGTAGAGGTCAGTGTGGTGGTGATAGAGGTCAGGGTGGTAGTGATAGGAGTCAGTGTGTAGAGGTCAGTGGGTGGTGATAGTCAGTGTGTAGAGGTCAGTGTAGTAGTGATCAGAGGTCAGTGGTGAAGGTCAGTGTAGTAGGAGGTCAGTGTGGTGGTGATAGAAAGTCAGTGTGGTAGTGATAGAGGAGTCAGGGTCGTAGTGATGGTAGTGGAGGTCAGTGTGGTAGTGATAGAGGTCAGTCAGTGGTCAGTGTGGTAGAGCAAGTCAATGTAGCCAAAAATCAATAAAGTCCCAGTGTGGTAAAATCAGTGGTAGTGGTCAGTGTGGTAGTGATAGAGGTCAGTGTGGTAGTGAGGAGTCAGTGTGTGGTAGAGTCAGTGTGGTGGTGATAGAGGTCAGTGTGGTAGAGGTCAGTGTGGTAGTGATAGAGGTCAGTGTGGTAGTGATAGAGGTCAGTGTGGTAGTGATTGAGGTCAGTGTGGTAGAGGTCAGTGTGGTAGTGATCAGTGTGTCAGTGTGGTAGTGATATAAGGTCAGTGTGGTGAAATCAGTGTAATAGAGGTCAGTGTGGTAGTAATAAAGTCAGTGTGGTAAAATCAATGTAATGCCAAAATATGTAGTAAAGGTCAGTGTGGTCAGTGGTAGGGTCAGTGTGATAGTGATAAGTCAGTGTGGTAGTAATAGGGTCAGTGTAATAAGTCAGTGTGGTAGTGATAGAGTCAGTGTAAAAAGTAGTCAGTCAGTGTGATAAAAAGTCAGTGTGGTAGTAATCAAAGTCAAAGTGTAGTAGTGATAAGTCAGTGTGGTGAAAGGTCAGTGATAGTCAAGGTCAGTGTGGTAATAAAGTCAGTGTGGTAGTGATAGAGTCAGTGTGTAGTAGAGTCAATGTGGTCAGTGTAGAGTAGTGGTAGAGGTCAGTGTATGGTAGAGTCAGTGTGGTAGTGGTAGAGGTCAGTGTGATAGTGTAGAGGTCAGTGTGGTAGAGTCAGTGTGGTAGTGATAGAGGTCAGTGTGGTAGTGATAGGGTCAGTGTGAAAAGGTCAGTGTGGTGGTGATAGAGGTCAGTGTGGTAGAGGTCAGTGTGGTAGTGATAAAGTCAGTGTGGTAGTGATAAAGTCAGTGTGGTAGAGGTCAGTGTGGTAGAGGTCAGTGTGGTAGAGGTCAGTGTGTGTGGTAGAGGTCAGTGATGAGGTCAGTGTGGTAGTGATAAAAGGAGTCAGTGTGGTAGAGGTCAGTGTGGTAGAGGTCAATGTGGTAGAGTCAGTGTGGTAGTGATAGAGGTCAGTGTGAAAGAGTCAGTGTGGTGGTGAGGTCAGTGTGGTAGTGTAGGTCAGTGTAGAGGAGTCAGTGTGGTAGTGATAGAGGTCAGTGTGGTAGAGGTCAGTGTGGTGAGGTCAGTGTGGTAGTGGTGAAGTCAGTGTGGTAGGGTCAGTGTGGTAGAGGTCAGTGTGGTAGTGATAGAGGTCAGTGTGATAGAGTCAGTGTGTGGTCAGTGTGGTAGTGAAGGTCAGTGTGAAAGAGGTCAGTGTGGTAGTGATAGAGTCAGTGTGGTAGTGATAGGTGTCAGTGTGGTAGTGATAGGAGGTCAGTGTGGTAGTGATAGAGAGGTCAGTGTGGTAGTGGTAGAGTCAGTGTGGTAGGGTCAGTGTGGTGAAGGTCAGTGTGGTAGTCCAGGTAAAATCAGTGTGGTAGTGATAAAGAGGTCAGTGTATAAGCAAATCAATGAATAAGGTCAGTGTGGTAAGTCAGTGGTAGGAGTCAGTGTGGAAAGTCAGTGTAAAGTAGTGAAATAAGGTCAGTGTGGTAATAGGTCAGTGTGGTAGAGGTCAGTATGATAAGTGATAGAGGTCAGTGTGGTAGAGGTCAGTGTAATAAAGTCAATGTAATAGGAGTCAGTGTGAAAAGGTCAATCTCATATGTCAAATGTCTAGTAAAATCAGTGTGGTAAGGTCAGTAATCAAAAATATAGTAAATCAATGTAAAGTCCCAGTGTAGTAATAAAGTCAGTGTGGTAGTGAAAGTCAGTGTGGTAAAGTCAGTGTAATAAGTAATAAAGTCAGTGTGGTAAGGAGTCAGTGTGGTAGTAAAAATCAGTATGATAGTAAATCAATGTAATAAAATCAATGTGATAATAAATCAGATAAATAAATCAGTGTGATAAAGGTCAGTGTGGTAGTCAATGAGGTCAGTGTAGTAATAAGGTCAAAATGTAAATAGAAATCAGTGTAATAGTAGGAGTCAGTGTGATGGGAGTAAATAATAGTAATAAAGTCAGTGTAGTAATAAAATCAATGTAAGTAGTAATAAGGTCAGTGTGGTAGAGGTCAGTGTGATATAGTCAGTGTGGTAGTGAAATCAATGTAAATAGTAGGAGTCAAAATGTAAATAAAAAGGTCAGTGTAGGTAAAGGTCAGTGTGGTAGTGGTAAGGTCAGTGTGGTAAAGGTCAGTGTGGTAAAGTCAAATGTGGTAGTAATAAAGTCAAAAATTTAGTAGTAAAAAGTCAAATGTAGTGGTAAGGTCAGTGTGGTAGTAATAGTGTCAGTAGTCAGTGTGGTCAGTGGTAGGTCAGTGTGGTAGGAATCAATAAGGTCAGTGTGGTAGTGAGTGTAGTCAAAATCAGGTGTGAAAGAGGTCAGTGTGGTGGTGATAAGGTCAGTGTGGTAATAAAGTCAGTGTAATGGTGATAGAGTAAGTGTAATAAGGTCAATGTGGTAGTGAAAGTCAGTGTAAATAAATAAAATGTAAATAGAGGTCTGTGTGGTAGGAAATCTATGTGGTAGTGGTCAAATGTAAATCCAAATGTAATAAAGTCAATGTGGTAGTAATAAAGGTCAAAATGTAAATCAGTGTAATAAAGTCAGTGTAAGTAAAGGTCAGTGTGGTAGTGATAATCAGTAATGGTAGAGAGGTCAGTGTGGTAGTGATCAGTGTGTAAGTCAGTGTGGTAGAAGTCAGTGTGGTAGAGGTCAGTAATAAAGTCAGTGTCAGTGTAATAAAGTCAGTGTGGTAGAGGTCAGTGTGGTAAGTCAGTGTAGTAGTAAATCAGTGGTAGTAAAGTCAGTGTAAATAGTAATAAAGTCAAAATGAAATCAGTGTGATAAGGTCAGTGTGGTAGTAATAAAGTCAGTGTGGTAAGGTCAAATCCAATAAGGTCAGTGTAATAGTGATAGAGGTCAGTGTAACTAGTGATAGGGTCAGTGTGATAAAGGTCAGTGTGGTAGTGATAGAGTCAGTGTAAAGAGTCAAAATGGTGGTGATAGAGTCAGTGTGGTAGTAATAAAGTCAAATATAGTAGGTAAGGTCAGTGTAATAAAATCCAAAATGTAGAGTAGTCAGTGTGGTAGTGGTAGTAGGAGGTCAGTGTGGTAAATCAGTGTGGTAAGTCAATAAGGTCAGTAATGGTCAATGTGGTAGAGTCAGTGTGGTAGTGATGGGGTCAGTGTACTAGTGATAGAGGTCAGTGTGTCAGTGTCAGTAGTGGTAGAGGTCAGTGTGGTAGTGTGTGGTAGAGGTCAGTGTGGTAGTGGTAGAGGTCAGTGTGGTAGAGGTCAGTGTGGTAGTGGTCAGTGTGGTAGTGATAGAGGTCAGTGTGTGATGAGTCAGTGTGATAGAGGTCAGTGTGGTGGTGAAGAGGTCAGTGTGGTGGTGATAGGAGTCAGTGTGGTAGGGGTCAGTGTGGTAGTGATAAGGAGAGTCAGTGTGTAGTAATGGGGTCAGTGTGAAGGTCAGTGTGGTAGAGGAGTCAGTGTGGTAGTAGTAAAATCAGTGTGGTAGTAATAAGGTCAGTGTGAGTAGTAATAAGGTCAGTGTGGTAGTAATCAGTGTGGTAAAGGTCATGTGGTAGTAATCAGTGTGGTGTGGTAGAGGAGTCAGTGTGTGGTAGTGTAGGTCCAGTGTGGTAAAGGTCAGTGTGGTAGTGTGGTAGGAGGTCAGTGTGGTAGAAATCAGTCAGTGTGGTAGCAAGTCAGTGTGGTAAAGTCAGTGTGGTAGTAATAAAGTCAGATGTGGTAGAGGTCAGTGTGGTGAGAGGTCAGTGTGGTAGTAATAAGGTCAGTGTGGTAGAGGTCAGTGTGTAGAGGTCAGTGTGGTAGAGGTCAGTGTGGTATAAAGTCAGTGTGGTAGTAATAAAGTCAATGTGGTAGTGATAGAGTCAGTGTGGTAGTAAGGGAGTCAGTGTGGTAGAGGTCAGTGTGGTAAGGTCAGTGTGATAGTGAGGTCAGTGTGATAGTGATAAAGTCAGTGTAATAGAGGTCAGTGTGGTAGGAGGTCAGTGTGGTAGAGGTCAGTGTGGTGGTGATAAGGTCAGTGTGGTAATGCAAAGTCAGTAGTAATAAAGGTCAGTGTGGTAGTCAGTAATAAGGTCAGTGTGGTAAAAGTCAGTAGTGTGGTAGTAATAGAGGTCAGTGTGGTAGAGGTCAGTGTGGTAGAAATCAGGTGTCAATGTAAGTCAGTAATGGTAAGGTCAGTGGTAGAGGTCAGTGTGGTAGAGGTCAGTGTGGTAGTGATAAGTCAGTGTGGTAGAGGTCAGTGTGGTAGTCAGTGTGGTAGAGGTCAGTGTGGTAGAGGTCAGTGTGGTAGAGTCAGTGTGGTAGTGATAGAGGTCAGTGTGGTAGTGTCAGTAGTGGTAAGGAGTCAGTGGTAGTGATAGAGGTCAGTGTAATAGAGGTCAGTGTGGTAGTGATAAGGGTCAGTGTGGTAGAGTCAGTGTAATAAAGTCAGTGTGATGAAATAGAGGTCAGTGTGATAGTGATGGGGTCAGTGTGAAGAGGTCAGTGTGGTAGTGATAGAGGTCAGTGTGAAAGAGGTCAGTGTGGTGGTGATAGAGTCAGTGTGGTAGGTCAGTGTGATAGAGGTCAGTGTAGTAGTGATAGAAGTCAGTGTGGTAAAGTCAATGTGTGTAGAGGTCAGTGTGGTAGGGTCAGTGAAGAGGTCAGTGTAATAGTGATAAGGTCAGTGTGGTAGAGGTCAGTGTGGTAGAGGTCAGTGTGGTGTGGTGTAGTAGTAATAAGTCAGTGTGGTAGAGGGTGTGGTAGTGTCAGTGTGGTAGAGGTCAGTGTGGTAGTAATCCCAGTGTGGTAGTGAAAGAGGTCAGTGATGTAATAAAGGTCAGTGTGGTAAGAGGTCAAAATGTAATAAGGTCAGTGTGATAGTAATAAAATCAGTGTGAGAAATCAGGTCAGTGTGGTAGTGAAAGAGTCGGTGTAATAAAGTCAGTGTGGTGGTGATAGAGGTCAGTGTAGTAGTGATAGAAGTCAGTGTGGTAGAGAGTCAGTGTGAGTAAGAGTCTGTGTGGTAGTAGAGTCAGTGTGGTAGAGTAGAAATCAGTGTACTAGTAGGAGTCAGTGTGGTAGTGGTCAAAGTGTGGTAAGGTCAGTGTGTAAGGTCAGTGTGGTAAGAGTCAGTGTGGTAAAGTCAGAGGTGTGTGATAGAAAGTCAAGTGTGGTAGTGATAAGAGTCAGTGTGGTAGTGGTAAAGTCAGTGTATTAGTAAGGTGTGTGGTAGTAGAGTCAGTGTGTGGTCAGTGTGATAAGGTCAGTGGTAGTGATAAGGTCAGTGTGGTAAGTCAGTGTGGTAGAGTCAGTGTAATAGTAATAAGGTCAATGTATAGTAGTAAAAGTCAATGTAATAAGGTCAATGTAATGAAAAGTCAATGTAAGCCAAAGTCCAATGTAATAAATAGGTCAAGTGTAAGTAGTAATAAAGTCAGTGTGGTAGAGGTCAGTGTGGTAAAAATCAATGTAATAGTAATAGGGTCAATGTAAGTAGTAATAAAGTAATAATAAAGTCAATGTAATAAAACAATAAGTCAATGAATAGTAAAAATCAAATGTAAGTCAAATGTAATAAAGTCAATGTAATAGTAATAAAGTCAATGTAAAAGTAATGACGGTCAGTGAAGTAGAAATCAATAGGTAGTGTAAGTCAAAATCAGTAAATAATAATAAAAGTCAGTAGTAGTAATAAAGTCAATGTAAGCCAAAAGTCAGTGTAATAGTAAAAGTCAATGTAAAATCAAGGTCAGTGTGATAAAGGTCAATGTAGTAAAAGTCAATGTAGTAAAAATCAATGTGGTAGTCAATAAAGTCAGTGGTAAGTAAAATCAAAATGTGGTATGTCAAAAATCAAATGTAAATCAAAGTAATGAAAAAAATCAAAAATGTAAATAGTAAAATCCAATAGTAAAAATCAATGTAATAAATAGTAATAAAGTCAATGTAGTAGTAATAGAGGTCAGTGTGTAGTGCCGTGAAATCAATAATAGTAGTGAAAAGGTCAGTGTAATAAAGTCAGTGTGGTAGTAATAGAGGTCAGTGTGATAGAGTCAGTGTGATAGAAAAATCCAGTGTAATAGTAATAAAATCAGTGTGGTAGAGGTCAGTGTGGTAGTAATAAGGGGTCAGTGTGGTAAAGTCAGTGGTAAAAATCAGTGTGGTAGGGTCAGTGTGGTAGTGATAGAGAGTCAATGTAATAAAGTCAGTGTAATAAAAGTCAAGTGATAAAGTCAGTGTGAGTAATAAATCCAATGTAAATAGTAATAAAGTCAGTGTGGTAGTAATAAAAATCAATGTCAGTGGTAAGTCAGTGTGGTAGTGATAAGTCAGTGTGGTCAAAATATATATTAGGGTCAGTGTAAATATGATAGAGGTCAGTGTGGTAGAGAGGTCAGTGTGGTATCAGTGTGATAGAGGGTCCAGTGTGGTAAGAATTGATAGAGGTCAGTGTGAGAGTCAGTGTGGTGATGATAGAGGTCAGTGTGGTAGTGATAGAGGTCAGTATGGTAGTAGTCGGTGATAGGGTCAGTGTGGTGAGGGGTCAGTGGTAGTGGTAGAGGTCAGTGTGGTAGTGATAGAGGTCAGATGTGGTAGTGATAGAGGTCAGTGTGGTAGAGGTCAGTGTGGTGAAGAGGTCAGTGTGAGATAGAGGTCAGTGTGGTAGTGGTAGAGGTCAGTATGTAGTGGTAGGGTCAGTGTGGTAGAGGTCAGTGTGGTAGTGGTAGAGGTCAGGTGTGGTAGGTAGAGGTCAGTGTGGTAGAGTCATTGTAGTGATGAGTCAGTGCGATGAGGTCAGTGTATTGTGGTAGGGAGTCAGTGTGGTAGAGGTCAGTGTGGTAGAGGTCAAGTTATAGTGGCAGGAGTCAGTATGGTGAGGTCAATTATGGTAGGGAGAATCAAGTGTGAGTAGTAACGTAATGAGAAGGTCAGTGTGGTAGTGATAGATTCAGTGTAGTAGAGGTCGATGTTGGTAGTGATAGGGTCAGTGTGGTAGAGAGTCAGTGTGGTGAGTGAGTCGTGTGGTATTGATAAGTCAAGTGTAAGTGATAGAGGTCAGTGTATGAGTAGTGATAGAGGTCAGTGTAGTGGGAAGTCAGTGTGGTAAAGTAGGGGTAGTGGTAGAGAAGTCAGTGTGGTAGTAGGTGCAGTAGTGTAGTAAGTCAGTGTGATAGTGATAGAGAATCGGTCAATGTGATGGAGGTCAGTGTGGTAGTCGAGTCAGTAGTGTAAGGGTGAAGTCAGTGTGAGAGAGTCAGTGTGATGGTGATGAGGAATCAATGTGGTAGTAAGAGTCAGTGTGGACTAGATCAGTGTAGGGTAGTCAAGTGGTAGTAGAGGTCAGTGTCAGTAAAGTCAGTGGTGAGGTCAGCGTGGTAGAAGTCAGTGTGGTAAAGTCAAGTGTAAGTAGTGGTGTATTATGAAGTCGAGTATGAAAAGTAAAGAATGGGTGATAGAGTCAGTGTGCAGTAGTAGAGTCAGTGTGGTAGTGATAGAAGTCAGTGTGGTGAGGTAGAGTCAGTGTGATAGAGTCAGTGTGGTAGTGAGAGTCAGTGTGGTAGAGGTCAGTGTAGGATAGAGGTCGGTGGTAGGGTCGGTATGAGGTAGTGGTAGTAGAGGAAAGTCGGTAGTCGGTAGAGGTCAATATGATAGTGATAAAGGTCATGTGTAGTAGGGTCAGTGTACTGATGTATGAAGGTCAGTGTGATAGTGATAGAGGTCAAATATAATATGTCAAAAAATCAATGTAAGCGGTGAAAGAGGTCGGTGGTGATACGTGGTAAAGTCCCAGTGTGGTGATGCATAAGTCAGAGATCTAGTGTAGAGCAATAAATCGAAGGTCCAAGTAGTGGTAGAGGTCAATATAGTGACGAAAGTCGATGTCATGGTGGTGATGAGGTCAAGTGTGGTGGGGAGTCAGAGTGTCAATGAAGGTTAAGTGTGATAGAAGTCCGGTAATAGTGATAAGAATACAGTCGTGGTAAAGCAGGTAGAAGTATGATATGAGTCAATGTGATAGTGATAGGAGTCAGTGTGGTAGTGATGGGAGTCAGTGTGGTAAGTCAAGTGTGGTAGAGTCAGTGTGGTAGTATGGTAGAGGTCAGTAGTGGTAGAGGTCAGGTGTAGTGAAGAGTCAGTGTGGTAAGTGAGTAGAGGTATGATGTTAGAGGTCAGTGTGTGTAGAGTCAGTGTGGTAGTGATAGAGGTCAGTGTGGTGAGTCAGATGGTAGAGGTCAGTGTAGGGTCAGTGTAGTAGGGTCAGTTAGGTAGTGATAGAGGTCAGTGTGGTAGAGGTCAGTGTGTTAGAGGTCAGTGTGGTAGTGAGAGGTCAGTGTGGTAGATAGTCATGTAGAGATCAGTGTATAGAGGTCAGTGTGGTAAAGGTCAGTGTGATAGTGATAGAAGGTCAATGCATGTGTGTAAGCGTCGAGTAGTAGTAATAAAGTCAGTGTGGTAGTAGATGAGAGTCAGTGTGGTAGAGGTCAGTGTGATGAGGTCAATGTGATAGAGTCAATATGATAAGTGATAGCAGAAGATCAGTGTGGTAGATACGAGTGGTGGCAGTGTCAAAGGTGCAGGAGGTAATAGTAGAGGTCAGTGTGTAGTGATAGAGGAGTCAGTGTGGTAGAGGTCAGTGGTAGAGTCAGATGCAGTAGTGGTAGAGGTCACGTGGTAGAGGTCAGCGATGTGATAGAAGTCAGTGTGGATAGAGTCAGTGTGGTAGTGGTAGAGGTCAGTGTGGTATGTGATAGAGGTCAGTGTGGTAGTGGTAGAGGTCAGTGTGGCAAATAGTGAAGTAAGATCGTGTGTAGTGTAGTAGTCAGTGTATGGTAAGGTCGAATGTGGTGATGGTAGAGTCGGTGTGGTAGAAATTGAGTGGTAAAAATTAATTACAGTGGTGATAGTGATAGAGGTCAGTGTGGTGGTGATAGAGGTCAGGGTGATAGTGGTAGAGGTCAGTGTAGTGATAGAGGTCAGTGTGATAGAGGTCAGTGTGATAGAGGTCAGTGTGGATAGTGATAGAGGTCAGGTGTGGTGGTGATAGAGGTCAGTGTGGTAGTGATAGAGGTCAGTGTGGTAGTAGAGGTCAGTGTGGTAGTGATAGAGGTCAGTGTGAGTGAGGTCAGTGTAGTGTGATGAGGATCAGTGTGGTAGAGGTCAGTGTGGTAGTGGTAGGGGTCAGTGTGGTAGAGGTAGAGTAGTCAGTGTGGTAGTGGTAGAGGTCAGTGTGGTAGAGTCAGTGTGGTAGAGGTCAGTGTGGTAGGAGGTCAGTGGTAGTGATAGAGGTCAGTGTGGTAGAGGTCAGTGTGGTAGTGATAGAGAGTCAGTGTGGTAGTGATAGAGGTCAGTGTGGTAGTGAAGAGTCAGTGTGATAGTGATAGAGGTCAGTGTGGTAGAGGTCAGTGTGATAGAGGTCAGTGTGATAGTGATAGAGAGTCAGTGTGGTAGTGATAGAGGTCAGGAGTAATAAATAATAAAGGTCAATGTAAATAGTAATAAAAGTCAATGTAAGTGTAAAATCAGTAAAATCAAAATCCAGTGTGGTAATAAAGGAGTCAGTGTGGTAAGGTCAGTGTAATAAAGGTCAGTGTGGTAAAGTCCAGTGTGGTAGTGGTAGAGGTCAGTGTGGTAGGTCAATTGGTGAGGTCAAGAGGTCAGTGTGGTAAGAGGTCAAAATCAAGTATAAGGTCAGTGTGATGGTGATAGAGGTCAGTGTGGTAAGGTCAATAAAAGAAAATCAATGTAATACAAAATCAAAATGTAATAGTAATAAAGTCGAAATGTAGTAGTAATAGAAATCAATATGAAAAAGTCAGTGTGAAGTAGTGATAAAGTCAGTGTAGCAAAAGTCAGTAATAGTAGCCAATAAAGTCAGATGTAAGTAGTAAGAGTCAGTGTGGTGAGTATGTCAGTGTAGTAATAAAGTCAATGTAATAAAGTCAAATGTAGTGGTAGTGGTAAGGTCAGTGTAGTAGTGATAGAAATCAGTGTAATAGTGATAAAGTCAATGTAATAGGTAGAAATCAATGTGGTAGTAATAGGAAATCAATGTAAATAGTGATAAAAATCAGTGTAAGTAAAGTCAGTGTAGTCTGGTAAAAATCCAATGTACTAGTAAAGTCAGTGTGGTAATGAATCAATGTAAATATTAGTAATAAAGTCAGTGGTAGTAAAGTCAATGTGGTAAGTCAATAAATGAGAATCAGTGTGGTAGTGGTAAAGTCAGTGTGGTAAAAAATCAGTATAATATAATAAGTCCAATGTAATGAAATCAGTGTAATGAAATCAATGATAGAAGAGTCAGTGTAATAGTAATAAGGTCAAAATGTAATAAAGTCCAGTGTGGTATAAGTCAATGGTAAAGAATCAGTGTAGTGATAGTAAAGTCAGTGTAGTAATAAAGTCAGTGTCAGTAATAAAAGTCAGTGTGATAGTCAGTGTGGTAGTGATAAGATCAGTGTGGTAGTGATAAAGTCAGTGTAGTAGTAATGGTCAGTGTGGTAAAGGAGTCAAGTGTGATAAAAAATCAATGGTAGTGATAGAAATCAGTGTGTAAAGAGTCAGTAATGATAATGAAAGTCAATGTAATAAATAAAGTCAGTGTAAAAAGTCAAATGTGGTAGTAATAAAGTCAAAGAATCAGTAATAAAATCCAAAATGTAAGCAAAAATAAGTAAAAATCAAAATGTAATAGTAATAAAAATCAATGTATTAAGTCAATGTAAATAGTAATAGAAATCAATGTAATGTAGTAATAAAGTCAATGCAAATAAATCAATATAATGTAATAAGTCAAAATGGTAGTGATAGAAATCAGTGTAGTAGTAATAAAATCAGTGTGGTAGAAATCAATAATCAAAAATCAGTGTGGTAGTGATAGAGGTCAGTGTAGTAGAGAAGTCAGTGTGGTAGTGGTAGTAGGTCAGTGTGGTAGTGATAGAGTCAGTGTGGTGAGGAGTCAGTGTAGTAGGGTCAGTGTGGTAAGAAGTCAATGTGTAGTATAGTAGAAGTCAGTGTAATAGTGATAGAGGTCAGTGTGGTAGAGTCAGTGTAGGTAGTGGTCAGTGTGGTAGTAATAGAGGTCAGTGTGGTAGAGAGTCAGTGTGGTAGTGATAGAGGTCAGTGTGGTAGGTCCGGTGGGAGTCAGTGTGGAAGAGGTCAGTGTGGTAGTGATGAGTCAGTGTGAGTGAAGTCAGTGTGGAGGTAGAGTCAGTGTGATAGTGATAGAAGTCCAGTGTGAGGATGAGGTCAGTGTGATAGAGAGTCAGTGTGGTAGTGATAGAGTCAGTGTGGAGTAGAGATCAGTGGTGGTGATAGAAGTCAGTGTGGTAGTGATAGGGTCAGTGTGGTGGAAAGGTCAGTGTGGTAGAAGTCAAGTGTGTGGGGTAATCCCAGTGTGTGTAGAAGTCAGTGTGAGGTAGTCAAATCAATGTAGTTAATAGAGAGTCAGTGGTAGAAGAGTCAGTGTGGAGGGAGTCAGTGTGGTAAGTAGAATAGGTCAGTGTGGTAGAAGTCAGTGGTAGAGTCAGTGTGATGAGGTCAGTGTGATAGTGATAGAGGTCAGTGTGATAGTAATAGAGGTCAATGTGGTGCTAGAAGTCCAGTGTGGTAAAGAGGTCAATGTGAAAGTCAAGGTGTGTAGGGGTAAAGGTCAGTGTGGTAGTGATAAAGTCAGTGTGGTAGTGAAGTCAGTGTGGTGGAGTCAGTGTAGGTAGAGGTCAATGTGGTAGTGGTAGAGTCAGTGTGGTGAGGTCGAGTGTGGGTCAGGGTCGGTGTGAGGGGTAGAGGTCAGTGTGGTAGAGTCAGTGTGGTAGAGTCAAGTGTGATAGTGATAGAGAGTCAAGTGTGGTAGTCAGGTACAAAGTCAGATGTAAATGGTGATAGAGTCAGTGTGGTAGTGAATCGGGGTCAGTAGTAATGAGTCAGTGTGGTGGTGATGAGGGTCAGTATGGTAGAGTCAGTGTA